>NW_024470323.1:3964195-4230054 GCF_900496995.4 Aquila chrysaetos chrysaetos | reverse complement strand
CTCTGCAAATCACGACAGCAGCTCTGAACAGCCCAGTCTGCTGCGGACCAGTGCCTCCCTCCCTCCAATACAGCTGCAAATAGGTTTAAATCATTAGATTCAGGTTACCAAACAGTCTCTTGGATCAGGGTTAATTAAATGAGTGTTGAAATCTAATTAAGGACTGGTCCAGGTGATAATTAGCAGGAAATGTATGCATTAAAATATTCATTTGTCGATGAGCTGCAATTAAGAGTGTGATTTGGGGAAGGATCAATAACTAATCATGTGATTAAAAAAAATGAAAAGTCGCCCAGCCTTGAGCAGAAATGCAGGGGAATTTTGGCTAGATTTTTTTTTCTCCCCGCCCTGCTTTCTGTTTTGCTCTTATAATAACTTCTGAAGACTGCTCTCCACCTTTGAATAGAGCATTCATCTCTCCATCCCTTTGTCTTCCTGAAGCACTTCTTTCAACCCCTTGCTCTTCACCACATTGTTTGAGTGGGTTATAGATTTATTAGAGAGAGACTAACAGGTCAAAAAGAAAGATTCTTTGCCAATGAAAATCACTTCCTCCCAGAACAGGCTGCTAATCCAGGGGAACATCGCTCATTGTGTGGCCTTAGATTGTTTTGGGGTTTTTTTTAGCAAGTTAATTCCTCAAGTCTTTATTCATAACTGAGGATCTGGAGAGGCTATTGAATATGCATAGCTTGGACTTATATATATGTATGTCCATAGTTGTTGTTCACTACGCTATTCCCAATTTGTAGCAGAGCAACTCTGCTTTCACCGAGACTATTTTTTTTCTGATTACAGGCACATAGGGATGTGTGTAAGCCAGTTAATAACATTCCCCCTGTGCAATCCCAGGCAATCCCACCTCTGCTAGAAAAACAGGGGCCTCGTGACAGCCCAGATCCTCTGGCATGGAGCCGGTCTTCCTCTACTGCCACAGCCAGAGGCTGAACTGGCAATTTCCCCGCTGACTGTATTTCCATCAGCAAATACCAGTGTGTCAAATGGGAAGCGTACCATGGGAGCACAATGGTTTCAGCTGCTCTTTGTCAGTCTCTTGACAGCTCACCTGTCCATCTCCCCAGGCTCGGAGGCAGCCCAGCTCCCGAGGCAACTGTCTGCCTGCTGTCGGGGCTGCTGCCAGATCCCCCCTTCCCTGCACCCCTCTTCCCTGGGAAGGCTGCACTGTGGGGAATCAAACAACCCGTGAAGTTAGGCCATCCTTGGAGCCAGCCAAAAAAAATCAATGCTTTCCTTCCTAAGCAGATCTGTTTCTTCCCATCTCCGCCTCCTGTCAGAAATTTAAGAATCACAGTTACTGACCTTGCATCTCATTTTGGGGTGAAGAGGGATTTCTTTCATTCCCAAAAGTTCTACATTTTTCCACAGACTTCTGAAGGCAGCTCGGATGATCATCTGTAGTTCTGCACCGGTGTTGACTGCAGACGTAACCCAAACGTTGTAAAGCTTTCCTGGAAAAGTGTAGCATTAAATGTGGGCTCTTTTGTGGTAGCCTCTATTTCCTACTATTTCATACTGTTCATGGAGAGGAAACTTAGGTCCATCAGGTACTATTTTTGCCCCCCCTAGTATAACAGTGCTGAAAAGATGCTGCTTCGTGATGAGATATACACTCTGCTCAGCATACTTAATCCTACCTCCAAGGCTGGGCACGGATTTGTCACTGGGCATGGGGGTTACGAGACATGGCAGTGTGAAAGGGTGATGCAGCTCAGGGGGTCTAGCATGCACAGAGCTAACACATTCCATCAAAATAAATCAGTTCACAAATCCTAGCACATTCATCCAGCAAAAGCTCCTACATTTTGCTGCACTGAGTCCAGATCTTTGTCCTCTGATGAGGACAACATGCTGGGCCAGAAGGTCTTCTGTATGTAGAAAGAATAAGGCAACAACTTTTCCAGAGAGAACATTAATGACAGCCTGGAAGTTTGAATTTTGGAGGAAACTAGGAACCAGGCTGCTGGCCTCAGTCATTCACCCTCCAGGATCCTTTACTTCCTTCCTGATGCTCTCAGCCTCTTGCAAAGGTCAAATTCAAAAGGCCTGAGAGGTTGCATGGCCAAAATCAGTGCCAGCCAGATCCCATGCTACAAAAGCTGTGTTAGATGTATGGATTGCATGAGCCAACCATATATCCGGCTAATTCCCTTGTCTGTCTCCCTTTGTTTCCTGTCCTGCAGGGAGCCTCTTCAAGCCTGGTGGTGAAGTTTGCAGATACAGACAAGGAGCGTACAATGAGACGCATGCAGCAAATGGCAGGACAAATGGGCATGTTCAACCCCATGGCCATCCAGTTTGGAGCATATGGCGCCTATGCACAGGCAGTAAGTATAGACACGGGTTCTATGCATTTTCACGGGAGCAGGAATAGCTCCTAGAACTGCACAAAGGCACACGTGAGCGGAGGAACAACTGGGCAGAGGAGGAACCAGTGATTTCTCCACCAAACTAGTTACATGATGAGAGCAAACTAAGCCATGCCATCCAGGGTAGACTAGGGCATCTCCCAGGCAAGTCTCAAAGGCGCAATAGCCAATTCTAGCAGTAACCACACTGTGATCATGGGTGCACCTATGCAAAACACTTCCTATGGGGTCTAAGCCATTGCTGTCAAATCCAAACACAACTAGCCTTTGAGGATTTGGATAAAATAGGCCTGAATTCAGCTTATACTAGTTCTCTGCCCCACGCCAGACCCTCTGGTGCCAAAGAAGGTTTGTGAGAGCACAAATACCTTTCTGGCCCTCCTCTCTATCAGGCCACACAGAGTGAGCTGAATGGAGGAGATGGCTCTGCTCCATTTGGCCAGGCCCCCGCTGCACCATGCACATTGCGGGTACCTTTGGAGTGACCACAGGATAAAAAGGCAGCTGTTGACAGAAGTGCTTTTATTCATGAAAGCATACTAGATATACTAAAATGGACAAGCAGACATACACACACATACAGTCCTGGCTCCCCAAAACAGTGTGATTTAAGAACACTGGGAAAACGCATCAACTACTTAAAGCAGTGTTGCACTGTCTAACTTCAGGTATCCTACTTACATACCAAACCTGGACCCTGGGCCCCTGAGAAAGTGTGTCTGTACAGGGAGCTGGGCTCTTGACGAAGCTCTGGCATAACTACCTTTCCTTAGGCTATAATTAACAAGGACCTGCAAGACAAGATCGAGTTCAGGTAACTTGGTCTCTCTGCCAGAAATTTCAGAGGAAGGTAGAGGTGATCCCTGCAGCAGGCAGACAGAATACTGCCAGGTGACGTTGGCTGCCTTCTCTGGAGCAGATTTGCAGACCGTGACAGTGCACCACCAAGGTGCTTCATCCATTTGGTGGTAAAATGTGGCCCTCTTGTACTCTGTGTTAGATTTGTGTACGGGAGTGTCGTGGTTTAAATCCAGCCAGCAACTAAGCACCATGGAGCCGCTCGCTCACTTCCCCCACCCAGTGGGATGGGGGAGAGAATTGGAGAAAAAAAAGTAAAACTCATGGGCTGAGATAAAGACAGTTTAATAGGACAGAAATAAAGAAACTGGTAATGATAATGATAATAGTAATAATAATAACAATATGACAACAACAACAATAATAAAAGAATTGGAATATACAAAACAAGTGATGACAATGCAATTGCTCCCCACTTGCTGACTGATGCCCAGTTAGTTCCCAAGCAGTGATCCACCCCCCGCCCCCAGCCAACTCCCCCCAGTTTATATACTGGGCATGACATCACACGGTATGGAATACCCCTTTGGCCAGTTTGGGTCAGCTGCCCTGGCTGTGTCCCCTCCCAACTTGTTGTGCCCCTCCGGCCTTCTTGCTGGCTGGGCAGGAGAAGCTGAGAAGTCCTTGACTTAGAATAAGCACTACTTACTTTGCAACAACTAAAAACATCGATGTGTTATCAACATTATTCTCATACTAAATCCAAAACATAATACTATACCAGCTACTAGAAAGAAAATTAACTCTATCCCAGCCAAAACCAGGACAAGGAGAGAAGTACCATTAATCCCATTTTCCAGAGTAACATCTTACTGAATGAGAGACACCAAATGCCTTGCCTTAGGTATACAGGGCCAACTCAGGAATCACACTCCAGTGTACCCGTACTCCCTCCAGCGCACTGACCACAAGGCTCTGCTTTCTTCCCTGCCTATTTCTTTCTCATGTATTGGCACCATGGATTTCCCATCACATCCATATGTTCTTTCTTTAACTTGAGGGCCTTGAAATTTCTGTCCTCCACTGAGTGTCCTGTGCCTCTCTGAACACTTGCATATAGAGTCATGAGGATGTGCTGTAGAGCTCCACAGACGTTTCCCCTCTCCTCCCAACTCCTGGTGGTAATGTGGACTTTTTTTATTCTCTCCCCATTAGACAAATTCTATTTTTCCTTCCATTTTGCACTGTTCATTTTTATTCCGAGTCAAAAACAATCTTTGCCTCTTCCTTTGTCCCCTGCTCCCCTCTTCACATGATGGGAGACCTGTCCCATCCCCAGCCTGGCTGTGCTTAACTGTCCTCCTGGCCAGGGTAGGCTGCAGGAAGAGGAAAAGAGACAGTAAATCACAGCTGCCCAGGTCAGTGGCCAGCAGCCTGGCAGAAGGATGCAGCATCTGTGCTCCCAAGTACCAGGGGAATTAACAGGAGGCAACCCATGGACAGCTCAGGACAAACATCTGAAGATGTTGTCAGGCAGGAGATGTGGCTCCAATGTTACACAACAGGCATTGATCAGGCAGCTGGAGAGGTGGTAAAGACAACACTGTCTCGATGCTCTCATCCAAGAACTCTTCTGGCATAATCTTTAATCTAGAGTAATTTTTCTAATTCCAGCCTAGGTTTATAGTGACATAAAAGAGGATGCAGTCTGCACCTTTACCCCCCAAAAGTTCCCTCCATCTATTTCTCACCAGATAACACAGGACATTGTGAGGGTACGTGCTTGAGTGAGGATTTATTGCTGAAGAAAGAGTGAAAACAATTCCTGGGTCTGCTCCTGTTCCACCTGAAACACATGAATATTTTTCCTATTGATTTCCGTGAAAGCAGAATTGGACCCACCCTCTTTTTTTTCCTGGTAAATATGCTAATAAAGGGGAAAGAATGAGTTTTAGATCTTGACCCATTGGATATGACAAGCTGGTGACACCAATTACCCTGGGGACTTCAGAGCTGTCTAAATGATGGGATCACATTTCCGTGAGGTGCCTGTACACCCAGAGCGTGCTCAGATGCTGTCTCTCAATCAGCCTCCCTATCTGTGTCTCTCCCTATCTGCTTCATCTCACAGTCTCACACAAAAGGGAAGGAAGGGAGCGCTGGGGCTCTGTGACGTTCCCTCGGTCCCGATTAATCCACCTTGGACTGCTGGCTCTTAGATATCAGGGTGATTGGCACCTCGCAAATGCCAGCAGGAGATGGAGGGATCGATAGGAGGAGAGGGAAAGGGGGGGCAGTTTTATTCAGCCCAAACTGAAGTTGAAGAGTTAAGGCAAGTCAAGAGAAGGGAAGGTGAAACAGTGAAAATGCAAGAGTAGGACAGTGAAGACAGCTGATGCTATTGCCACCAGCAACTCATGTGACCTTGGGTGAATCGTTTGACCCCCTGGTCTCATTTCCCCATGTACAGATAAAGCTGATGATCAGATTTATTTATTTTTCCCTTCTCCCTCAGGGACATGGCTCTCTCTTGTGCTGTCTCTCAACAGGTTTTCACACGGGGGGTATGATGGTAACACAAGTTTAAGAACTGCCTCAGTGCTTAGTAGTAAGGCCAGGACTAGCATGAGACACTAGGCTCTCTGATTTGTACTCGTAACCTGTCCTCCCAGCTATCCCACTGCAGTCCAAGCTTGACTGATGTCTCCATATAAGAGTTCCCAAGCAATCCCATGAGAGCTGGTTAATCAATAATTTATAAGGGTCCCTCCCCATGGAGGAGGTTGCCAAGTCCCCTAGGCAGCGGTTTGTTGCTGAATCTCCCCCAGAGAGGCATCATGCACATCACCAGGACTGGATTAGCTCCTGCAAGAAGGTCTCCATGCATCAGGGTGGCCAGTGCAGCAGAAACCCACACAGTGCAGCCATTTGAGAGATCAGCGGGCAGCCGTGGAATTGCAAACCCAGCAGCACCACTGAGGAGTGGCGATGAGGGTCTCAGTCCATCAGTGTTTGACTGATAGTCGTTAGTGTTGCCACCAGGACTGCTTTGGGCCCCAGCTCCTCTTTAAGTTACCTCCTTTGCAGCTCAGCAAATGGCCGTGTCACAGTTCACTCGTGCTGCTGCTCACTGCCAAGCCGCTCAACCTCAGCTTAAGCAACTTTAACCTTGATAGCAGCAGTGGCCTCACATAGGCTAAGCGACTAGTCCTTGGCTTCAGCAGCCATATGGCCTCAGATCCAGAGGTAAAAAATCAGGGAGCAAAGGGAGCTCTCCTCTGTGGGTGGTTTTGCCTCCCCTCCTCATGTGTCACCTGCAAGTGGCCCAGACAAAGCTTGGCACTCTGTGCTGTTTCAGTGACATAGAAAGCCTCATCATCAGACCTACTTCACCTCTTTTGTATGGAGCTCAAAGCAAGTCAGGTTTCATGGCTCCCTGAAGCTCCAGAGCCCCTATACTAATTTGTTTCAGGTTTTTTGGATTGTTTTAGGTTTTTTTCTTTTCAGCATTATCTTCCCATACTCATTTAAGTTCCCCTTTTATGGGGCAATTATTTATTTTAGTTCACACATGTATAGGGCACCAGCCTTTTCTGTTGTCAGGTTACTGTGGATCTACATCAGCTGGGTATTGATAGCTCTTTCTGCAGTCTCAGTTAAGGTCAGCCTGAGGTATAGATCTGAACTCAGCCTGGAGAGGAGGAGACTGATGTTAGGTGGCACCACCTTTGATTTGCTGTCAGTTGAGAAGGAACCTGCAGGCACACACTCCAGCTCAGAGCAGCACAGCACACCTTTTTAGACCCTGGTAAGCGGTGGGGTGACCAAGCTCCAAGTCGTAAGCAGCAAAAATCAAACCAGACTATGAATGGTGGTAGTATAGTTCTGGCCCAAATAAGCAACAGTGGGAAAAGTTCCTGCAGGTCTTCTGCCTATGAAGAAAGTATCAAGTAGTTATCAGCTGTCTTATGTCACTGCTGCCCCACCATGCAGAAAAGGAAATGTGCACAGATTGAAAAGGGTTGGGAAGATGGGAAAATGCAGAAAAGCAAAGCAAGAACAAAGGAAGGAGCCTTAGAAAGTGACAGATACTGTATAAATTATTTAATTTTTAAATAATTTAAAATAAGATCAAAGTCATAAATCAAGTTTGCATAAAAAATGGGGTGGGAGTGTTAGCCATGGTCTCCTGGACAAATTCCAGCTATGGGACTGATTGCATCGGGCAGCAGGGGACAGGCATAGGGTTAGTGTGTAAAAACAGACAGATGGGCACAGAGGCAACATAGGCAGTGGTAACATTTGCTCTCTGGCCTGCACCAAGTCCTTTCCCATCAGTAAATCCCATCTCCCCTCACTCTGAAAAAGTGCTAATGGCTGCAGCTCTGAACTGCAGACAATAACTGCAACAAATCTGGGAACATCCAGCACAGCAAAGCTCTCAGTCATCATCATAAGTGGTCACCTTGGGAAGTTAGGACAGCAGTGACTACCATGCTTACCTTAAAAGCCTAGGTCCCAGCTCCTGTGGAGATGAAAGGATATTTCTGCTAAATGATCTGAGGTAGTGCTGAAGGGAAGAATTGCTTCTTCCAATATTTATTCAATTCATACTGTGAAATTATTTTGGAAAGATACTTAAAAAAAATCAGCTAGCCCTATGAAATCAGGGAAAATTACTGAATATTGACTATTTTCTGCATATAATAGTTATATTTAAATGACCAAAATGGGACAGTATATTTGGTAAATACTACCTGTTATGCAAATCACTTGTTCTGATCCATTCCAGAAGAGGAAGCTATTTTGAAGCCATAATACTTTGTAGCAGGGTTAATACCATATTTGTGATCATCAGCTCCTTGGTAATTCAGAAATAATGAACACTCAGATTTGGGCTCTATATGCATTTTTAGTTTTAGGTTTGGGGGTTTTTTTCCACAGTTCTCAGGAAGTTAGAAATCCAAACTATTGTGTATCAGGCTTCAGAAAGACACTAAGACACATGAATCCAGGTGTTGCACATTTGTTTAGGTTTTTTTAAAATCTTGATTAAATTTAAATTTATTTTCAAAGCAGAAATTTCTGTTCCCAAAAAGACATTGAAAGATGTCTGAAGGACCATTCTGATTTTTTTACAGAATACCTTCTGTTTGTTTGAAGGCTTGGAAGATATTTTTTATTTTATTTCCCAATGGTCAGTTAGGTAAAACAGACGCGAATTTGTCAATTATGTGATTTTACCAAATATGAGTCCTCTTCCTGCTTGATTGATCACTTTACCTACCTATTTCTATCACAGGGGTACCATGAGTATTAATTAGCTAGGTGTTTGTATAGATCATTAGAGGTGGGAAGTGTGGGATGCTGTTATTACTTTTATTTTTATTACTGAATGAAGAATATGAAAAGTCAAACAAACATCACGTGATTCAGAGACAAGGATAGAAAATAACACTGAAAACATGAGAAGGTCATCAGATAGTTCAGAGTAAACCTTTTCCAAGGGCAATGATCATGCTATTTCAAAAAGAGCTCATCAGAAATAATCCATCTCTCTCCTCTTCCCCTTCTTCAGTTTCACATGTCTTTCTTTTGGGGGCTGGGGGAGGCAGGCTGTAGCATCCTTGTCCTATTTCTAGCAGGACTTTTTGGCCTTGAGAAAGTTCTTTCATCTCTCCGTGCATCTGTTCCTCCTGTAAGAGAAGGACAGTATTTCCTTTCCTTGAGTGCGGTTGCACAACCCTGCTGTCTAACAGCCACCTGATGCCAGAGGCAGCCATCCCATTCCCAACCCCACCTCTGGCCACATGTCCCTCCCTCCACACCACTAGACTGACAGTGACCACACAGGGACCCACTTCTGGATGAAAACTGCAGTAAGAGCGTCATGTTTGGGCTGTATGGTTAATGCTCTGCTGGTGTTGTTCCTGAGCTGGTGCTCGGCAGTGCCGGACATGCATCTGTCCTGGTGCAAAGGTAGCAGCAAGACACGGAGAGGGAGCTGTGCATCAGCCAGCTCTTGCTTGTGGTGCAGCTGTGCTGCAAAACTTCACCTTTGCTGTTTTTTACCTTAATCTCCCATGTTAGGATAGGATGGATAAGCCTGTGGAGGTGTCTATCTATCCACTGATGACAGAGCTGGCTGAAGTATAGCCACCTTAACTTGAGGTAGCAAAAGGGTGTGTGAGATAAATTCTCCCATCTCTCTCTGTTGACCAGCCATCACCACCACCCCTTCCGTGCTTTGGATGGCCTCACCAGTGCCTTTCCTGCTGCCCCATCAGTTCTTAAGCACTGGGATAGGGACTGGCAGGCTCTTAGCTCTTCAGGTGCTGTCTACGGGCATGAACCAGTTTGGTAGCATCTCCTGGTCTCCTCAGAAGATAAATATTTGAGCAATAGTAAAGGCCAGTTGTCCCGATCCAATATCGGGGAGGGTTCTTAAATGATCCCAAGAGCAAGATTAAGACACAAACGAGGTACAACCCTACAAGTTTTATTTCCTATAACAACTGATAATACCGACAGGACAGAGGGAAGAAAAAAGGAAAAAGAGGCAGTCCTAAGCAAGAAAATGGAAGAGATACAGCAAGACTAGTTATCACCACCACGAAGCCAGCAACGTCCTGTTGGCTTGGTCTTGGTGCAGGTGATGGAGGTCCAAGTTCCAGGTTCCAGCAGACAGACAATGCCAAAGTCCCAGTTCCAAGCGCTGATTTTCAATCCCTTTCAGTTCCTTTCAGTCCCTTTCAGTTCCTTTTTCGAGAGAGGAGTACGCAGCTTCTCCAAAGAGTCCACCCATTTCCACGGAGACTGCTAGCTTCAGGCAGATATGGTGGTTTCTTCAGGGACATTTTGTTTCCTTCAGCACGTAATCCCCCACAGCAACAGGATGTTGAGGCTAGCAAATGGTAACTGTGCAGCAGCAATGTCGAGACAAACATAGTCCAACACAGTCTCTTACACCACGTTGGAGGAAAGAGAGTACAAATCTTTAAACTTGGATGGGAAAAAGCTTTAAATGATGAGGCAAAGATCATGCCAAGGAAGTAAGAGAAGCAAAAGGAAAAATGTCCTTTCAGCTGAGGAAGGGAAAAGCTCCTCTCCATCCCCTTGGATCAGTCTGAGATAATAAGGCGGCTGCCTTTCTGATTACTGCTCTGTGGCCCCAGCCCAGGCAAGGAAAATCTGCATTTCAAATGGCATATTTTAAAGTACACAATACCCAGGGGCCCTGCTGCTATTGATTTGCCTCTGGTGGGGTCACTGCCTCACTTTCTACAGCTTTATTAACTGGGACCATACACTGGGCCTCTTTCAAGTGAAAGAAGAGTGGATGGGACATTTGTCTTCAGGGAAAGCTGGGGAAGGAGTGGGGTGACTTTTATTGGGAATGCCCCAGAGGTTTTATAAGGGAGACTGGTGACCCTTACAGGACTTGCCCTCCTTTTGTAAATTACCCTGGAGCCACCCTGGGGAAAGGAGGTAGGACTATGCTGTCAGCTTCTTTCAAGGTGACCGAGTTCCCATTCTCCTACCCTCACGGTGCTGCTGCACTCAGCAGGGCTGTGACCACCAGCCACTGGGCTGCGAAGGACCCCCCTCCTCTTCCTCCTTAACCTTTGCCCCGAGCACGTCCAACCAGAGAGAGAGAGAAGGGCATGAATGGGAAACATGGCTGCAGAAGGGTGGCAGGAGTGTTGTCAAGGGTTGAGATGTCCAGACATGGTTGGGACATGGTTGGGGTCCACTCTCTAGCCAAGTAAGCAAAGCCAGTTAGCTGGGGTACATGGCTGTGTTCAGGCACGGGATTGCTATACTCTTTCCATCTCTGGAGGAGACACCAGGTTACCCCATGGTCTGGCTCTGAAGGCTGCAGCAAAGTGTACATCCTCTGGCTCATAAGGTACAGGGCTCCAGCTTATTTCAGCATGCCAGGGAGGGTTCCAGGTCCCCATGGCATCTTGGGTATCCACAGGGCACTGAGCTTAACAGAAATGGGGTGGCCGCTCCCTGCAGGATGCCTGCTGTAGCAGAAGCAACAGAACCTACTTTCCCAAATCACAGGTTGGGGCCTTATTTTTACTGCATTAGCTTTTTAACCTTAAGCTAAATTTAACCTCTTTGCTCCTCAAGATCCTAATTCAGTCTCTGTGGGAGTACAGCCAGTTTTAAGTGACTGTTTCACTGAAACCCACCAGGCTTTAGGCTGCAGACCCTGCACCTTCAGCACTAATCAGCAGATTAGGATCATCTAGCTTCTTTTCATAAGGAGAGAGAAAATACCTTCTTCTTTCTGAAGGTCTGTGACAGAAATGCATGAATGACATTACACTGCAAATAGAAGTATGCATGTAGCCAAGGTACACTCTACAAATATGCACCTTCCAGTGCCCTCTGAATACACAAGAAGTCGCACATTCAGGTTACTTGGTCTGCAAACCAGAAGGAGCACCTGCCATTGTGGAGTTAACTCTGAACAGCTTAGAGACATCCATAAGCAGGAGAAGGAGTTGCATAAGCCAGAAATAATGTCACAAGTGATTGCCTAGCTTTGCTAAGTGCAAAATGGAGATTGTCTTTGGAGCAGCACAATCATTTGTACTACCATTGGCAACACGGTATCTTTTATATAGAGCCCTGTTTCTCTTGCAGCACAGGTGAAATATAAATGAAAAAAGGATTAACACCTTTCTTTAAAATGTTTGGGAACCAAGGTCCAAAAATATCTGCTGAGGGCCAGGTAAGGGGTGGGAATGATTTTATCTGACTGTGTTGATACACGAAGCTGAACTGATCACCTCGGGCTCCACATACAGTCAATGGGGAGAAACAAAGCTGCAATTCATCTGCCCCGAGGCATTCAGGTACAGAAGGGAGAGAGAAATCTTGGCCTAGACTCCTCTGCCTGTTATCACGTCAACTGTAATAGGTGACCGGCTCAGAGGAAACTCCATCTGTATTTAGTTTACTGAATCTGACAATGGGAAATGCCAAAAACGTAGTCCCCTGCCTGCCCAGAAGGTCTCTGGTACAAATACCAGGCTGTTATCTGCCAGCCAGACTGACCATGACACACAGGTGACCAGTCATATGTCGCTCTGTATTTTGAGGGGGGGTTTGTTCATTCAGCTGTTGTCAGCTTTGCAGAAACGGAGAAAAGTCAGCAAATGGCAGACTGGGACTGTCCCCAGCCCTTGCAACAGAATCCATCTCAGAGAGATGCTTCTTTGATCAGCAGCACTGAACAGATCCTATAGGCACAGATCTTGGCCATCTTTTCTTCAACTGGCCAGTTACATCCTCAGCTGTCCCCAGGTGAAAATACCCAGCACAGAAAATGAAATACGAGTCAGCACACCCAGCATTGGAGTTAATCCAGTGTTAAAGATGGATGGATTGCCCCTTCCTCATTCACTTCATTGGCATACTTACTAAAATCACCTGCTCAGTGCTTCCTCTGGAGAATAAACTCAAATGGTGCCTAGAAACAAATGTACTCTTTAAAGGGGAATCAGCATTGTGCTATAATAGAAAAACATTGTCTAATCGCTCTATCAGTAATTACAAAGAACAGGATATCACTAATTAAAATGTGAAAGTGTCTTATGCAGGGTATAACAAAAAAGGGTAATTAACAATCAAAGGGAATGCCACCACCTTGCCACCAAACTGCATTAGGCTTCAAAAATAACACTACTCAACTCTAGTAGAGCACTTTTCATCTGTAGATCTGAAGGCACTCTTATGTGGGGAGGCAGGTGTCCTGTGTCCCATTCTATTGCTGGAGAAACCAAGGCAAATTTATACAACTTGTGCATGGTTATACAGCAGGTCCGTGGCAGAGCATCCTTTACTTTGGTCTCTTTACTGATGGCAACAAGGAAAGTTTCAGCATTTGAATGAGTACAGTGATTTCAAGGATTTGTTTTAGTGTGTATGTGTATAAACAGCTAATTTAGCCGATATTTCAATATTGAAGGGAACAGTAGGGAACAGTCTGTTCCTTGCCATGACTTTTGAGGTCTGTTTAATGCTGAGAAGCATGTCCCGTGTGCTTAAACAACATCAGAGGGTGATTTCCTGATGGGAGAGTGAAATCACAGAGGGCAGCAAAACAGAGGTAGTCCAATTCTGGAGACAGCAAAGACATGAGTCACTTCTAAAATCACTACAGAAAAACAGTTTCCTTCTCCACTGTTATCATCAAGTCACACATTACCAGAGACTGGGGAATGAACGGAGTGAGGTTTTGCTCTCTGCTCATCCTCTTTCCCCCACTCTCTCTAAGCATCCACCATCGGTCACTAGTGGGGGTTGGTTACAGACTCAGATTTACCTCGTCTGGTTCTTTGTGCAGGTCCAGGGAAGGGGACAAGAGGTAACATCATCCAGACTGTCTTCTCCTTCACAGCAGGAGCATTTTAAAAGCCCACGGCAGCCATACTACACACATGAACTGCACTGACTGTGTACTAGGTTCAGAGTGTAAAATAGTGATAGCAAAGTCTGGTTTTAATGTAAGAAACACTTCCAGCATGCATAACTATTCACCACCCTTCTGCTCTGAAATTTTTACTCAAAAATGCCTGAAAATATAGCCTGGGTTCCTTATTTCTGCCTCTTGTAGGTGCCCTAAAAGAGGCAGCATTTTGATCACTTTCTGGAAAAAAATAATTAAGTCATCCCAGATCAAAACCACAGGGGAGGGATTGTCCCACAACACAGTATTAATCTTGCTAACGTAAGAGAGCTCCCTTCTCTCGTACAGCTCTTCCAGGAGTTTCTCCTTGGTTGTGTTGGAAATAGGTGCTATAATCTGCTTAGAAAGTTTGGTCATGATTTTAGTCAGTGCCCACCAGAAGTCTCCCAGCAGCACAAGAAAAAAAGATTTTTGTCACTGGCAGTTGGAAACAAACCAGGTTATCTGCAGAGAACTGGCTAAGCTTGCTGCTCTGGAGAAGGGAACCCCTCTCCCCACCGCTCCACAGACACTTTCTCCAATCAGCAGCCACCAGTGCTTTCCCAGAGCTTTGATACAAGAAATTTAAGCCACAAAACGTCTCTGCTCAGGATTGTACAAAGTCTTTTCTCTGCCCTTCTCATCAGGGAAGTACCAGGGAGTCAGACGGCTGAGTCCAGCTCATGGGAGACCTCCACACAGTGGAACACATTGTGGGGGTGGGGACCATAAAGAACCCAAGATGCAGAGATGCACTTTGCCTCCGGCCCCTGTAGCGAGAAGGAAGGCCAAGGCCGGGCGGGGGGGTACCGCTGGCGTGGTGAGCTGACATCTCAAAAGAGAGGGATGCCTCACCCCCTCACTGGGTCCCCATCCTGGTGCCGGCGCTGCGGGCTGCCCTGCTGGTGACCGCGTGATATTTTTTCCCTGCTCTCTTTGTTCCAGCTGATGCAGCAGCAAGCCGCGATCATGGCGTCGGTGGCGCAGGGCGGCTACCTGAACCCCATGGCAGCCTTTGCTGCAGCCCAGATGCAGCAGATGGCGGCTCTGAACATGAATGGCCTGGCAGCCACCCCCATGACACCAACCTCAGGTAAGGAGCCGGGGGGGGGGGGGAGAGGGCAAAGGGCAGGAAAATCTGGCCACATCCCAGGGGTGACCTGGCAGGACGTGTTAGCTGACACGTTCTCCCCCAGTGGGTGTTTACTGAAATGTCGGTCTCGTTGGTGAAGGTCACCAGAAGAGAGAAGTGGAGCCGACCAGATCCTTTTGTGGTCTGGGAGTGGGAGGAAGGGCAGAGAAAGGCTGCTGCCACCTCTTCCAGAGCTGGGCCCAGCTGCAGGTCAGCTTCTGTATCATGAAATATTTGTAAGGGCAAAGCCAAAGGGCTTGCCAGCAGTGGGCTGTTGGGCTGGCTGTGCCCTGTGCTGAATGGTGCTCACTGGTGGGTGAGGAGAGCAAGAGGGTTGAGACCCACCAGAGCTGTGAAGCAATGGTCTTGTTGGGAAGGAGGAAGGGTGCTGGCAGAGAAGGAATTGGAAAGGGCTCTCAGCCATGACTCTTCCTTCTCAGCCTTATCCCTTACAGAGCTTTCCTTTAGCTCTGAGCACTCTCCAAATGGCACAAAACATCCCCCAGTGACCTACACTGGTTTATTGGTGGTGCATATGGATGTCCAAGGGGGTCAGTGCTGGTGCTGTCACAGCCAGGCTGGTCCAAAGACAAACCAGATAAGGTTTGTGGTGAGGTGCAATTATTATTATCAAGATGAGCTATGTCTTTGGGACACAAGCTTTTCCCCTGCTGTGAAATAGGACAGGAGGTACTCAGGGAAGACCTCCGGTGCATACTGGGAATGCAAGTGTTTGGTGAGATGGTTTCTGGGTGCTGGCGCAGAGACAGGTAGTCAGTGGAGGGCTGCCAGGATCTGGCTATGCTGTGAGGTGTCACAAGAAGCCCATGCTAGGAGCTGCGGTATATGGTTCACTGTGCAGAGAATTAAGCTGAGATGGAAACAGGACTGGCTTTCCCGGGGCTTGAAGCACAAGGAAGTCATTTGGGCAGGAACAGGTCAAGGAACCAGCAGGGCTGGAAGTCATGGAGTGGCATGTGGCCTAACAGCAGGGAAGCAGGGCAGCAGGGAAAGTGGGGCCAAACCACGAAAGGAAAGAAGTGAGAATTTGGAGAGCTTCACAATATACCACAGAGTCTGGTAGGGGAGCAGAGGACTTAAAGGTCGATCTTCAGAGGACCATTTCTAAGGGACAGGTTGGGATAAAAGGGTCCCTGGGGTGATGCGGGTTCTTCCTATGAGAGGCACTGGGGATGGGACTGTGTTTGGAGAGATGTGGCATACCAGTGCCCTTGTGTGAACCTTGAAGCATCAAGCTGGCCAGGAGGGGACCAGCCTGACAAAGGTTTGGGGTGAGATATGGGAGGAGTGAGCTCTGCCTGAGCCAGCTGTGGCACTTTGTGGCAAACTTTGTGGCACAACAAAGCACTGGGCAGAACAGGATCTGGGACTGCAGAGCAGAGCAGTAAGAGAGGAAGAAACAGCTTCATTGCTGAACATGAAGAGGTCTGCACCAGCCCTGGAGCAGGAAAGGGCCATCTGACAAAACAGCCAGGAAAGATGTCTCGTGGCTGAGAAACACCGGATGGCAGGGAGATAAGGCACCACAGAAATGCAGGCTCGGGGGCCATTCCTAATGAACTGAGTTCTACTAACCTGTCCGCCAAAGAAAACCTCCCCGTTCACACACAGTTTAGCATCTCTTTGCAATCTGTAACTGGGAACAATGTCAGCAGCTACTGGATCAGATGCTTACCTTTTCCTTTGCTTGCATTAGAATATGAAGGGGAAAAAAGAGGAGAGAAAGAAAGACAGATCTCATTCCATGCAAACTTACGGAGACCCAAGGAAAAGCACTTGACTCAAAAAATCTTATACCACACATTTCAAAATATATGTTTACACAACGATAAATGTATAAACAACAAGTCAATGGAGCTACTGCAAATCCAAATAGAAAAGTGGCTTAATTATATGTGCACCCTTTAAACCCACTGCTGGAAAGATTATCATATTTGCACTAGCTAGATTTGTTTTGTGTTGATGGGAGCAGAGAGAACGTCAAACAAACACTGCCTGGAATTCAAATGCTCTCAGGGCCTGGAAAGCTGAATCCAGGCCATGGTTTGTGATGGCCCTACCGCAAAAGAGCACAAGTTCTTTTGCATATAAATAAGTCTTGAGAATGAGTGAGCTCTGTTACATAGGTGTGTAAATACCAGTACAACAGGCCAATTCTGCGCCTGAAGTGATATCTAGCACTTGAAAAATATCCCAGCCCTTCTTTGGCTCAAACTCTCCTCCTCTTCTGGTGTGCCCGGTGCCCTCTGGGGACTGTTAAGCTCTTATTGTCAGAATATAGGAGAGGAAAGCTCATGATTTTAACATGCTTTCAAGAGCACCCATGACTGGTCATTACCGAAAATAAGATGCTGGTTTAGATGATCCTTTGATCTCTTTCATGAAAGGTGAAAGATTTTGCACTCTCCTTATGACATATTTTCAATCATGGAGCCTATGCACTTTGCTGTTATTGCAGATTTACCTTGAATGGGTAGCTTCCTTCATGAAAAGCCTCTGTAATGGGTTGTGGAAATGTCCATTGACAATTATTCCTTGGGTGAAATGTTTAGACTTTGAAATGACTCCTTGTATTACTACAACACTCACAAAGCTTGTGATAAGATGCATAGAAAATGTTTCACGTAACGTCTGAGCAAGCAAGCCTACAACACTAGCAACGATTTCTGAGTAGCCAGGAGATATCTGAAGCCTAACGTGAATTCTCCTGCTGGCTTTTGTTAGCATTCAGAAAGCCAAATAGAAAATGATCATTCTGCTTCATAGCAGGATTTCCAGTCATTGAAGTATATCTTTGTTCTGACTTGGAATGAAAATGAAACATTTCAAAGTTCTCTGAAAAACAGGCATTAGAAAAAGTGTTTGGAACATTGAAAAAAAAGAAGTGTTTTGATCTTTCCTAAGCAAAAGAAAAATTGTGCTAGAAAAAGAACACTGGTAACCCAGAAGTCCTAGAGATTTTGGATGTATTGACTAAGCACAGTGCCTCTGTGCTGCTATCTTCAGGCCTCCTAATCCAGCCGGTTCTCTGTGCATCCCACCCCTAGGAGAATGGGCTCCTTGGGACATGGCCATGAGTTCATTCAGGCTCACAAGTTCCCATGGAACCTAAGAACTTAGAGGTTTGGATCCAGGCAAATCTAACAGACTAGAGACAGGATCCATCTCAACTGGTTTTTAACCATAGAAAAGGTAGACATTTAGTTTAAACTAGTCACCTGGCTTGCCTGCAGTCGATGGAGTACAGTAGGCAGTCCCAGTAGGAAATTCAGACCTTGAAAATGTTATGCTGTTTGCTGGCATTTTGGTGGTTCCCCATCAAGAGTCAGGTTTCTCTCACACAACAGTCCGTAATTGTGAGGCAATTAAATTGACATCTCTGAAAGTTTGGTTAGAGTTTTGCATTTCTCCCATCATTGGTATAATCTGGGTGAAAAGTGGATCTGCAGTGGGTCAGCCACTCTGTTAACTGCACAGAGGGGTTAAAAATGAAATTTCATTTAGGCTTCCTTCCTTCCTTCTCTTCTCCCTCCCTCCCTCCCTCCATGTTGTAAATCTGCACCTGGTATAGCTGCAGCAAGAGATCTCAAATAAGGGATGAAATCCACAACTGGCATGCACCACCACCATTTGTTCTCTGCGGTGGCATTATGCCAGTTTTACTCCAACTACAGATATGACCTCTCCAGGGGGGTTCTTTACAAGAAGAAAATTAAAGAATTGCAATGAATATGCCTAAACTTCCTTAGACATGCACAAAATAGCAAGCACAAATCCCTTGCTGCAATTTTAGAAAAAAATTACTTACATTGTCTATGCAAATAAGGGAGAGATCCAGAAAAGCAACTGAAATTTTAACTAGACTTGGTGATTTGCAAGCTGATGGCATATGCTAAGAGCATTGCCTTTGGACTTCAGTTGCCATTGCTGGCTCCCTGTACCTCCACAGAGGACATTTTTAAAGGCCAACACCATTTAAATAAGCAAAGGGGAAACAGCAGCTTGTCTGCTCATGGTATAAGAAAAGAGCTGAAATATTGCCTGCTTTTTGGGCTACTCAAATCAGAACATATTAAAATATCTCATGCATCTGTATTGGTTTTCTTAAAACACCAACACAGATTTAAGTAGGCATTAAAGTGTGTTATTGGACTAACCCAACATGGAATGCTGCTATGGTGAAGAAAATTTCTGCAATTGTTTTAAGAAAGAGGTTACTGCAAAAATGGTGCTTTCCATCAGTAGTATACCCTGACACAGAAAGATATCACTTAAGATAACATAGATTAACTTCCCACTCACAGCTAGAAAGAGAAAAATACGATTTCATACTCATTGAAAGCTCATTTTTGGTCCCTCAAAACATACTGAATATGTTGCAAGAAGCACAGACCGCCCAGTCATTTATAAACATACAGAGGAGCAGTCAATGAGGTAGCAGAGGGATTTAATTCTCCCCTCAGAAATTTAAGAATTCTCTAACAGTGGGTCACAGGGTACCACCCAAAATATAAAGACTAAATTGTTCTTCTGAAGTATGATTCCATGAAAGAAACAATTCTAGCCCAAATTTTGCCCCTGTTGAGTGGGAGATCTCTGCTAAAACTCTATGAAGTCAAGTTTGAGCCAAACAGTGACACTAAAAAAAGTATCACTGGCTGCTTTTAGGCTACAAATCAACTTGCCAAACCTTTTAAGGATCCCTGGTGCTGAGAAAGTTCAGAATGAGTTTGTACATGAAAAGTGTATTCATGCGAGAGTGCAGACAGAGGAGTCCTGGAAATCGGTACACTCACAAAGCTGACATCTCCAAAGAGAAACTGAGAGGAATTGCTGTAGAAAGGTGGGACTGAGAAGTTGCTTCTGGTGCTAAGTGATATCTAGGAAAGAAACATCTGCTTATTTAGCAATTTAAACAGGTAATACTCCAAGGAGAAAGTTGAGGAGGAAGGGTGGTATTTCTATAGTTTTCTATTGCTTGATATTAGCCATAGAGACCATCATCAAGCAAAAGCTTCATTCTGTTGAAGAAAGTTTTGCAAGCCTTTCTTAAGTCCTTTCCAAACAGAGAAGCAATAGCAAGCTCTCCCTTTCTTTGCACAACAGCTTAGGAGATTTTTCACTTCTGGATTATCAGAAGGTTTCTGTGTGGTGGTCACAGCCATGTGTCAGCGGTTTTCTCCGTGTAGTTATTGCTTCCAGTACTCACCAGCTCTGATTTTGTGTCCTCCCCACTTGCAGGTGGAAGCACGCCTCCTGGCATAACTGCACCAGCTGTGCCTAGCATCCCATCTCCAATTGGGGTGAATGGTTTCACTGGCCTCCCGCCGCAGGCTAATGGGCAGCCCGCCGCAGAAGCCGTGTTTGCTAATGGCATCCACCCTTACCCAGGTAAGCCAGACCAATGCTGTGCCCACAAACTGCTCCTTCAGTCTCAGGGAGATTGTCCGCATCCACAGGCTTTGTCCACCATGAGCCACCTCTGAAGGTTTATACCCTATACCGTCAGGGCTCCCTCTAGCATTGGTATAGTTAGGTCTTACCCGCTACAGCGATTACACACTTAAATCTGGATGATAGACATCAACGGTGTATTGGAGGTGAAAAATTTTTATGCTGAAGAATTGAGTGCTCATCTGTTGGATGACTTGTCTGGTGAATACAATCAGGACACCCAGCGTGTTTTGCTCTAGTTAAAATTTGATCTGAGGCCTGACCAGTTCATGCTGGCAGATCTCCTAGCAGTACTCCCAAGGGTCTTGCTCCTGGCTAGGCTTGAAGGAGCTGTGCTAAGCCCGTTTGCATCTCCTAGCACCCACTGTTGGTATCTCCTACTGGGATTCCATTGCAGCCGAATGGCTCTGGGAGATCGAGGCCAGAGAGTCCACATGGCTGCCGACACAAACTGATCCATTCCTCACACCATGTGTGCAGACAGCGAGTGTTGGTCTCCGAAAAGCAGACCTGGAGAATGAAGCTCCTTTAATATAGCCACAGAATGGGCTCAGCTTCACCATTTTGTGGAACACCACCAGAGAACTGCTGCTGGGATTCAGACTGTGACTAGTTCAAAAGATGCCAGCACTGAAGGGGTGATTTTACAAGCCCTGGCAGCCAGGGATGAATGAGGGAACTTAAGGGATACATACCTGCCTCTGTACCTGCACTTACAAATACATGGACACTCTGAGGCTGTAATCACCAAGAACTCAGGACTACACAAGTCCTCAATGTGCACCTGCATTTTTTCAGCATCCTCAAGATTTGAAATAGCCCTCTCCACCAAGCTGTACTTCTGCTAGGAAGACATTCCTTACTATTGTTGTATACATACCAATAATAGCAATCATAACAATAAAAATTTAAGTAAATGTTACTAATTGATCCTAGCCACCAGCTGGCAAAGGAGTATTTTACCCTGGGGCACTCATAGATTGATCTAGTCTGTTAGGAAATCAAAGACTGAGTCAGATGCTCCAGCCAAAAAGCCCACAAAACCCCTAAGAAAAAAAATTATTTCGATCTCAGCCAGTCCTGAAAACTCAGAAGGTTCAACATCACAGGGGACTTCATGAGCTACAAGGCAAAATACCACATAATGTAGAAATACAAAACTCTTACCTAGTCACAGTTCAGACAATGTCACTGAAAAAAGCCACTCTGTGAATGCAGCAAAGGAAAGCCCAGAAATACCAAGAGTGCTGAAAAATAATTATCATCCTCCACACACACACTTTGTAAACATTTAGCCATGAGTTCAACTTTAAGCGGGATTGAAATCAAGGGGCTTACTGTGCTAAAAGTTAGGCATGTATATATGTGCTTCTAGCAGCTTAGAGGGATAGGGAGCTCTTGGAGGCTTACGGAGGCATCAAAAAATTGCAGGGAGCCCTTAGTGTGCTCAGTGTGCTCAACCACAGCACCAAGAAAGCACCCTGTCTTTAAGGTTATATAAATACAGCCATCTTTTCAACTATCCACCTATCTAAGTATCTACCTGTTTGCCAGTCTATCATCTCTCCATTTTTTCATCCATTTCTATGTCTATCTTTTTTTCTAGTTTATCTAGCTCCTTTTAGCTAATTTTCCATGATCCATTACTGCAGATACCAGAGAAAAGATGATCTTTCTAGATGAATCTTAATGACTTGAGCTTTTGTTACTATCTCCAACTATCCCCATAATTGAAGAAAGCTTTCAGTTAGGTATTTCATCCATGATTATATAAAAGTCAATGGCCTTATTCTGGTTTTCCCTGAATTTTGGAGAGACTTGCTCAGCCAGCAATTCACAGTAAGTCACTTCACAAACACCAACAGCCTAACACACTGAAAGGCGACAGTCATCCTTGCTCTACTTTGCTGCAGGCAGAGAGGCTCCTTTCTGCTGGTAAAGCTGACATTCAAATAGTCTGCTTTGTGTAAAGTTTGGATACATCTCAGTGTGTCTTCAGCAACATATTAATCTGTCTTGGTGCTCAAATTCCCCATAACATAGTGACATCTTAACTTGTAGCAGAGGTGCAAAGGGAACGGTGGCAGGCCAAACCCTCACCTCTCATTTTACTTCTCCCTGTCCCCACTACCGATGAAACCCTCAAAGCAAGGCCCTTTGTAGCCATTTGGGTGTAGGACACATCACGTGTTTGCTCTGTCTTGTTTTCTTCTTTCTCAGGAGCATTTATGCACTCTCCAAAACTTTACTCCTTGCCGCAGGCTTTACTAAGGCCTGGAGCTTAGCAGTATAAAAAAAAAAAGGATTAGACATTTATATGGGTAATGAGAACATCCACAGCCATATCTGACTGGATAAAAGTGTAGAAAGGACACAAACCTTCATGCTTTATGATATAAGCCAGCCACTAATTGCTTGGGGTTAGAAAGAAATTTTCATCACTAGGCAGCTTATTCCATCATTGTTCATTATGGGATTTTTCACACTTTCCTGTGTAGCATTTGTTACTGGCACTGCCCTGTGTTTCGGCATGTCTGTGCTTCTAAATGCAAGGGTAGAAATAAAACATTAAAGCTAAGCATGCAATTGCACTAACATTATAGAGAAGAAAAGAACATGCCAGTCCCCATCCAAAGTCAGTATCTTCCAAACAACTTTCTTTTATGGTATATCTCTCATTCTGAAAGTGGCTAAGAGTGCTGCAGTATTAGGTACATAACCATAGTCTTGCTATGATTATGACTTGCCATATATTGTTTAAAGCCTGAATTTTGCTCTCAGATACTCTTTCATACTCCACAAAAAACTCAAATGTGGGTTCACACCATTAGATCCTGTAGCAGAATGATCTTTGTTGTCTGAAAATAGCAAAATGGGACAATCAAAATCTGTAGAGGCATGACATCCACATCATTCAGACACAAATAAATCCCATTAATTGTGCAGTTTGTCTACATGTCCACCTTTGTGTCTAGCTATAATATTTTTGATGGTGCATCTAAAATACTCCAGAACTCCACAGTCTTTGCACTATAAAAACGGGTCCATACCATGTAATTGTATTTACTCTGTAGTTTCACTCTTTTTTTTTCTGTCTTCCCCTGTGCTCTTTCTTTAAGATTCCCTTTGTCTGAAGCAGGGACACACACAGTATGATTTGAGTCAGACTACTGAACCATCGCATGGCTTTGGGCCAAAGGCAAGAGTAGGTTGAACAACCCTACTCACTAGGTCTCTGATCACAGCCCCAGTCCCTGCAGGAATTAGCTTTTTGTATGGCTCTGGCCAGGCTATGGATCCATGCAGTAGCACTAAAAACCATTCCTTGCAGGCATACTCTTTGCAAGCCATGCTTTTACCGTCTCCAAACTCAGCCAGCACATAATGCCTCACAGTGCACTTTTTGGCATGGACAGAATAACAAGGGAGTAAATATTTCCCCTTCCACTAGTCTAAGCCCCTCTGGAGATCTGACCTTTTTGTGTATTAATGCCTGCCCTTCAGTCTTTCAGCCTGCAGAGCTATTGAACATGGCAATGTGTCACAACCTATAGTGGGGACAAGGAGCATAATCTGTTATGCCATGATCTTGTGAGTCACTTTGCAGCAGCGCAAAAGCATTTGCCATTTCCACATTAGCCATAGTAACAGGGATTGTGCTCTTCTGCCAAAGCTTCTTAGCCACCCAGAGCCCAGTGCCTCTCTTGTAACAGTGTGCGATGTACAATAACAGCAGAGACCATCTGCACTGGTTTCTGCTGTCTCTCACACCATCAGCACATCTGTTACTCTGGTAACAGGTCCTGCCCTACTGGATTGCATTGTGAAGGACTGGACAAAATGCTTGCTCCACAAATAAAGCCTTCTTGGGAAGAGAAGAGGAGGGAGACATGAGAAAATGGGGAGAGCAAAGGGCAGCAAACAAGAAAGAGAGGGGATTGTCTGTCAAAGGTCAATGAAATGAAGGAACTGGAAGGAAGCACAGAGCAGAGCCCCCAGAAAAGACTGAGGATGGCTGTGTGGTCTTCTGCCCAGTGATGTGCCCAGGAAGAAGCAGAAATACACCCCATAGCGTCCAACAGCTCCCAAACAAACTTATTCCTCCTGGGCCAAGGGATGTCCAGCTTGACCAGAGCCAGGGATAGATCCAGTGGTATGGCAGCTTTGTGGAACCTCAGATGGGGAATGCTTTCCAGGATGCTGCGTTCTTCAGTGCATTTGGTCTGGGCTTAGGTTGCTGAGGAAAACAAAAGCAAAGTTCCCTTGGTTGCTCATAATACATTAAAAACATGTCGTCTCATTTACTGTTCTCAGGCACACAGTGGTTCTGTTTCTGACTGCCCACCACTGCCAGGACTAGCTCTCTCTCTCCTCTCTGCAGACACAGAAGAGGTCCCCCCACTCCCCTTTGGTTACACTGTGGGTAAGTCTGGGCTAGCAAGACAGCAAGATCCCCTTCATACCCTATTTGGGGCCCAGCCCTCTCCAGTGAGGATTAGCTGTCTGTACGAATGGACAACCAAGCCTTTATGCCCACATGTTTCCAAGCCACTGCTGAGATTGGCAGTAAAGGTGTCCCCCACAGGTGAATTCCTGTGCTGTAGAAACTCATGTCTTATGAACTGAACTGAGACCACCAATTCATTTTCTTTGGCTCAACAAAGAGCTATCAGGCAGTAACCAGTTTCACCCATTGCCAGCAGAAAGAGGATTCAAACTCCATCTGTAATTATTACCATTACCCAAGCTAATTTTGTAGGGGAGGAGTTGCCGGCACGCTAATATGACAGCCTTATCTATTAGCTTGTCAATTAGCTAGCAGGGCTGCTGATGGGCAGGCTGCTCCTCTGGACCAGTCAGTCCAGGATCAGTCCTGATCACGACAGACACCATCCAGTGGCATTGGCAAGATCAGGGCTTCACTTGTGCAGGAAGAGAAAGGGACTGACTTCCCCCACCCCAGTGCCCACCCTGACATTTCAGTCCTGAAAGATGTCAGACAAGAAGAGTTTAGAGAGGAGGTCAATCAGGAGAACAGAAAAAGAGTCACCTGCCTGCACCTGTAGAAGGTCCAGGATGAAAACCAAGCCCCACGGCTTTCAGTCAAGACATACATCGTGCCCTAGAAATGTACCTGGCTCAGCGGCCCCAAGGCTACGTTACTTACTACGGGAAATCTTTGGCTGCGTTCTGTTTGTCCACCCTAAATCTCCGGGTGAGAGCTTTCCCGTTCATATTTTGTATCAGCAGTTCCAAAACTGCAACAGTGACCACCTGAAACATCATTATGACTAGGAAGCATTTATTTGACCCATTTGTAACAATCTGCCATGTGCCATAAACCATGCTTTACTGGTAAAATAAATAAGTGAAGGAATGCACTCATTAAAAATATAATAACAAGTTGCCATCTTCAATTGTAGTCTAAGCTACATTAATGATGCCATGTACTTCCAACAATCATGCTGCAGCCATAATGAATGAGGTTGTTTAAGGCAGTTGTGGGAGCCTTTCCAGAGCCAAAGTATTTTCTCCTCTGATCTGGAAGAAGGTGTAAATACAAATAAGGCTCTGTGCTGATGTTTTCAGAGGCATCTAAGTGAGTTAAGACCTCGAGCTTTATTTTTAAAGATGACTTAAACTAAGCTCCCAAAAAATATGGATTTAGAGTGCCTTAATAGCTTTTAAAACCTGACCCTGACTTACATGTTTATGACCTTAGGCAAAGGGAGGGATGTCTGGTCCCGACTCTGCTGTTGAATTAGTTTGTCACCTTGGCCAGCCACCTCCACCTGTCTGCATTTCTGAGTCTTCTGTGTCTTTCTTGCCTTGTCCACTGGAAGCTCTTCATTGCCAGACACGACTCCTATCGTTTTTCACAGCACTCATCTCAGCAGGGGCCTAATCAGGGATGGGGCTTGGAGGTGTGAGTATTACGAAAATAATAAAGATAATCCTGATTTCCAGGGATGAACTATATGAATTTTATAGTAGGCCCATATGTTGTCCCAAACAAGCATGTACAATACCTGGGGATGCTACCAAAGGGGCTTTTCCAACTAAAAGGATGGAGCAGAGGGCACAAATGCACTGGATTTCTTGGCTCCTTTGACGTGTAGGGGAAGAGACAGTGGGACAACATGTCTTTGGCTGAGGGGTGTCCAGACCCTAAATGGTGAAATGAGACTATAAAACACAGGATGGGGCTCTGCTTTCTGCTGGATCAGCACTTTCTTTCTGTTATTGCAGTTATTGTTGTGTCTGAATACCTAATTAATTACAACAGTAAACACTGGCTTCTTTAATCACAGCATCAGCTGTCCTAATCAATCTTAATAATATGGAATCTGTACTATGGCACCCATTAATTTTAATCTACATAAATTTGCTAAGACCTCTCACAAGCTTATTGTATGAAATGATATAATTATGCATATAGATTAGGACTGTAGAGAGTGATTTAAATTGGATTTAAGGAAAAGGTGAATAGAGCCCTCCCACTCAGTTATTTATTTATTTATTTTAAACCTGGTCTTCACATAGATTTTTTTATTATTATTATTTTATTTCCCCCCACTGACTGAACAGCGCTGCTTCTCTTTGATCGCCCTCCTCTCTATACACCCTCCAAGAGGTGATAGTGGCCAAGCTGCAGCTCCTGGGAGAGGTGTAAAATACCTCCAGGACAGTGAGAGGAATGAATAGATGGGGCAGAACACAAACCTGTGGATATGAGTGATAACATGTTTTTGTAGAGCCGTGCAGGGAGCAGTGCTGCAAAATAAAGTGAAATAGATGGAATAAAGCATGTCTGTCAGGCAATGCATGGGCAATCAGAAGCAGGGGATGAAGAGGATATCATATAGGTGTTAGGTTTGCTGACTCCTTCCACCAAATTGAAATCCCAGGGTGTCTTAGGGGCCCAAAATGTGCCAGACCCTGCTTTTGTCTCTCAGAAGCACTGGGTCACTCTGATTTCAGAGAGCAGATTTCCTTGGCTTTCTCTTACCCTGAGCTGGGACAGGGACACTGTCCCATACCCCCCTGAGGGGGATGGAGAGCCCCCTTTTGATGGCTCAGGTAGTAACCATCATCCTTTTTCCTCACCACCCCCACTGTCTTCAGTGCAGCTCCTCCTGATTTACACCCCTGACCATCACAGCAGACTCCAGCCCCCTGTCCCCTACAACCATTTTCACCTGGGGCACCCATATAACAACTTGTCTTGGCCAGACACTGTAGCTGGGTTAATGGCATCTCAGGAGGGATTCTTTATAGAACATCACTTAAACCGATTTTATTTATTTTTAACAACGTGCTTCAATCTGCTACCTCCATCCTTTCATTCTCTGACAAAAGCTAAATGTCGGGCCTAACACTGGCTGAATGCCCCTTTAAAAAGTTGGATTGCAATCTAGAGATATATCAGTAGTAAGAAAGCTTCCTGGTGTTAATTTTAAAGCACTGGTATTTCATGCTGACTTGGGAAATCATCCTTGGTTTTTGGCATCAGGCAGAGGATTTGGAAAGTGACATTAACGGATCTACTTTCTTTGAAGGACTTGGGAGTAATTTCTTGACTTCTGCCTGATGAATAAGTGCTGCCTTCATTAAATTTATATTTATGCATATAGTAGGTCATTGGCTTTTTTTATGTCTCCAGGTTTATGGAAGGTTATCTGCCATGGTCACCTTGTGGCATCTTGGCCAGGACCGTCTTACAAAGAGACAATTGTATCTGAGCAGGATTTTTCCCATGGAGATATGGAAATGATCAAATTAATATAGAGGCAACATCCAGTGATAAGGCTCTTGCCCTGAGCTGCCAAATGAAGTTACTATTAGCATCTGTTTTCACAGTACACCTTTAGTTTGCCCTGCCAAGGCCAGATCCTCAGCTTCTGCAAAGCAGCAAGGCTACCTGGACTTCAGCGGGGCTGACGTGATTGATAGTTGTTCTCTGGCTTCTCAGGAGCCTCTCTGCTTCTTTGACTTCACCAGCTGATCCTCAGTTTGTACATTACATCACATTTAATCTCTTAAATGTTTGTATGTTGGATGTAAGAACTCCATGAGTCTGACCACAACAAAAGCTATTTCAAATGTTATCTATGGGCACATTTGCACAGATAGTCACCAGCACATCCAAGGTCTTTTGATGATATTACAACTTAGAGACATGCTAGTTCTGCTCCGAAAGCCCCCTTAAGGTGCTTTATGATATCCATGTCCCTCATCTAGTGTCTCCTATATCCCTATAGCTCTTACTAGCTATTTACCTTCTGGGCCACAGTAGGCTTATACCCTGGCACAGACAGCATGCAGAGGAGCTGAGGTCTGTTCCCAGCCCCGCATGCCCATGATCAACTAATATTTGCAGTAACAGAGAAGACTAGCCAGCTGGATGGGGAGAAAGGGTGGCCGAGACAGGGTAACCCTCCTACCTTAGCAGAGCATGATCTGTGTGAAGGCCACAGGGGTGCACACCCTAATAAGCTATGTGTATCTTATGGAGGAATAAAGCAACCTTCCCTCATGGTCTCCTTGTGCTGAGACACAGAAATGATTCATGTCTCCCCATCACTTTGAATTGTAGCATGTGCTGTGCTCCAGCCTACAGTCACACGTAACCCCTGGGGCAGGTTGGCTCTGGATCATGAGCCCCCTCATACACCTGAGCCCTTGCTGAACTTCTCCTGGGTCATTAGTATGTATGAGGGCAGTCACTTTACTGAACACGGCATGGCTACAACTTCCTCAAATGTCTAATCTGTGTCGAGATTTCTGGATCGATACCAGCCATTGGCTTCATCCACACTACAGCTGGGAGTGGAGGCAGTTATGTCCTTCACTAGGTTTAATTCATCTGGCCAAGTGAGCAGCAGCATGAAGATATGCTCATGGCTGCCCAAGCTACCTTGGCTTCATGCTGGGGTACCCAGCTGGCCCTGGAGTCTGTGTCCCTGCATCTTCATAGGCCGTGTTGGCCAGCATGGACCCATCCACTGTACTGAAGTCACATCTTCATTTGCTGAGTAAACACACTCTTCGAGCTAAGGAGGATGAGTTCTTCAGTGAGCAAAGGTCATCACTTTTGTTTTTAAGAGCTGTCTAGTTAAATTCCTGCAGGTGGTGACTTACCACAACTGTTTTTCCCAAACAGCCAAGGTAGGGTATGAGACTACAAGTAAAAAAACAGAGCCCCAAGCCAGGGGTTGCTGCCTTCCCATGCTGTCTAATCCTACAGCCCAGGTATGCTTTCGACTCACTCCTTTTCAAGAGCATCCAGGGATGTTTGGCTCAGCGTTAGGGTGCTGTGTGTTAGACCAGCCACCTTACATCTTCTTTACATATGCGTAAGTGATTCCCAGCTTCGAGCAAAGCTGACTGAAACCAGGCGAGAGTCTTTCCACTGGCTTGCATGTACTGTGAGCCAGGAGGAAACTCCCTGCATGATCTGGGGCACAAGGCAGCCTCCTGAGAAAGAAACACCTGGTTAGATCCTACCCTTGCTGAAAAGTCATTAAGACTCAGGAAAATAATGAACTAAAAGCTTTGTGTGGGAGGGAAAAAGGCTGCATTTAAAGGTCTGTTGTCCCAAACACTTTAAATAAAGCATTTGTCCACTTTTAATATTTCATCTTAAAGGTGAACCATGATTTTCAGTGTATATTTCCTAAGCAGAATGGCTTAGTTGCAATGGGCAGAGTAATGGCTCCAAAGGCAGGCGAGATGTCCACAGATGGGGTAAGGAGAGCAGCTCTGCAGTGAGCCAGGTGGTCCTGTTCAGGACAGAGACTCAGCTATAGCTGGGAGAGTGGGCAGTTCCCGTGTGTGCCCAGCTACGGCAAGGAATAAAGGAAAGGACCACAGTCAGACAGGTAGCGCTCAGTGACTTCTTCCATATCAACGAAGAGGCAGTCATTGCTAATTGTCAGCATGTCAGTGAGAGAACGAGCATGCCTGAGTCCAGCCTCAGCTGGAAGGAAGGAAATGCTGTGAGTGTATCTCCTGAGCAGCGGAGACAATTTCTTCTTCTAGCTCTATAAACAGATAAGTGCAACCAAGGAAGGGCAGTTGCCTTTGGGGCAGACATGATGCATCATCTCCTTTACTGCAGACTGCAAAACCATAGTTGTCTTATAAAGATTTCTCCCTTTACCATATGTCCCCTCACCTTCCTCAGGAGATATCTTCTACCTGACAGGACTTGGTCATTTTGGGGGTCCAAGTTATTATGATCCATTCTCCGAAAGGGGCACTGGAACTGGAATATCAGTCAACCTTTCACAGCCATTCAGTTTTCTTCTGGAGCAATATGCTCAACATTCTGGTTTTAGAGGAAAACAGTTTTGAGCAGAGGTTAAAAATAATAGTTTAGTTGCTTCCTTCTTCAAGAAGGCAGGAATAAGTGGAAACAGTTTTTATATTTTCCAAGCATTTCCTCTGGTTTCCTGAGCATCTACTCTTTAAAAATATAGCTTTGCATATCTACTGTGCCTTCCACTGATCTCCCACAGGTTTTAACATATTCTCATCACACCCATTTTTCAAGGGGTGAAAATCCTTACAGTAGGGCAGTGCTTTCCCATTTCACATATACGCATATTGAGGGACCTGCCAAAAGTCAGCTAGGAAATCAACCAAACAAATTCCAACCTAAGACTGCAATCCCACTTATTTATTCCTGTGACAACCCCATCCTCAAAGTCCTTGTGATCCAGTAATGCCCATAATGAACAGGAACCTCCAAGCCTTAGCCAGCTAATTGGGTTTGTCCCCTCAAAGTTTGGTCTTCTCACCATTCCTCCTTGTATTTTGGGAGGAAAGTGCAAGACCTTGCAAGCTTCCATCATGATCAATGGTGATCTTTGAAGTTAAGGTTCAAGCTGGTATTTGTATCTGTAAGAAAACACTTTGTCCATTTTCCTTGGGTCCGTAACACTCACGTTTGCCAACATACCCCACACTTTGGCATACAGTCAATGTCTCTCCTTGGATAGGTTAATGGAACCGGATTTCCTTCCAAGAGGCCCACGCCCTTGCAGCCTCCAAGCCCTTGCCTCCAGCAACACCTCTGTGCTTGTAGGAAGGAAGAAGGTAGAATGGAGGGGGGGAAGTGGCAGCTCCCTAAGGGATCATCCTACAAGTAAGAAGCTGGAGGTACTGCGTAAATGTAGAAATGTGTAGCACCAATAAATACAAATTAAACTCATAACAAGAAGTGAAAGATTAGAGCCAAGGTGACATTTGGACTGGAGGTTCAGCCAAGCTTTCTTTAAATTTTTTATTGCTGCAGATAAAGAAAGAGCTTATCCAACATGTTTCTCTCTTTTTCTCTCCCTATCAACCAAAGGGGAAAAAGAAAAAAACGTAACTATCTTTGGTTGTATTTGAGCTAGACTTCAAAGTTCACACAAATAAACAGTTTTAGGGGAGGAATGCACACTTGTAAAGAGAGAAAATGCACTTTGAAGCCAGCAAGGGACTGCATGCCTTACGCAGAGAGTCACAGCATCCTCCCTGGAGCAGACAAGTAGTGTCCCCCTCCCCTCCAAGCAGCATCTCCTCTCTCACAGAGGGCTGCCTGGCAGCAACACAGTCCTTAGAAGGGATGTGGGTATGGCAGGAGCCACTGCTTTGTTCTCTTCTCCTTCCTCCTGCTATGCCCCTGTTGTTTTCTGCTCTGACTGAAAGTTTCATGCAACTGTAGCTGTCATTGAGAGCTGAGTTTGCACAGCGCTTAGCACAGTGTCAGTCTTGGCTTAAGATGAGGGCTCTTTGGGGTTGATTACTGCAATGCCAAAAATCTGCATGATCAGAGGTGGGCTCCATAATTTAAGCTTGGGAAAAGAGGGGAAAGATTTGTTTGCCCTCTGCTCCAAAGTCTCACAGGGTGACGGCTGGGGGACAGAGCCCTCCTGGCCATCATGGGGGCTCTGTGCAATCCTGTTTGTAGAGTGAGATGATTCTCTTCTGGGACCTTCAACCCCTGGGTCTGTCTCATACAACATATTGATGAGGGAAGAGAAAGGGAGAGTGCCTGTCATGTTTTAACCTCTTCATTCCTTTTCTCTCGTGTCTCCACAGCACAGAGCCCCACTGCAGCAGACCCCTTGCAGCAAGCTTACGCTGGAGTGCAGCAGTATGCAGGTCGTTAGTATTAACACTTTCTCCCAATAAGCCTTTCTCTTCTCTAAAGCCTTTAATCTCTGAACACACCTGAGGAGCTGGGGGGAAGGGAGGTGTTTGCTGATACAGGGGCAAGCTGGGGGGGCCACAGACTCTTAGCTTAAATTTGCACTTCTTGTGAAAACAAACATAAGCCCAGGGTCTTCTCTCCCTAAGGAGGTGTCATGGTTTAACCCCAGCCAGCAACTAAGCACCACGCAGCCACTCACTCACTCCCCCCCCACCCAGTGGGATGGGGGAGAAAATCAGGAAAAGTAAAACTCATGGGTTGAGATAAGAACGGTTTAATAGAACAGAAAAGAAGAAACTAATAATGATAATGATAACACTAATAAAATGACAACAGCAATAATAAAAGGATTGGAATGTACAAATGATGCGCAGTGCAATTGCTCACCACCCGCCAATCGACACCCAGCTAGTCCCCGAGCGGCGATTCCCCGCCCCCACTCCCCCCAGTTCCTATACTAGATGGGACGTCCCATGGTATGGAATACCCTGTTGGCCACTTTGGGTCAGCTGCCCTGGCTGTGTCCTGTGCCAACTTCTTGTGCCCCTCCAGCTTTCTCGCTGGCTGGGCATGAGAAGCTGAAAAATCCTTGACTTTAGACTATACACTACTTAGCAACAACTGAAAACATCAGTGTGTTATCAACATTCTTCACATACTGAACTCAAAACATAGCACCGTACCAGCTACTAGGAAGACAGTTAACTCTATCCCAGCTGAAACCAGGACAGGAGGCAACCTCCTCCCTTTCCCAGGGAAAGGCTCCCACTGATCTCTACCTCGGTGCAGCTTCATCAGCAGGACCAGGTCCAGTCTGCCTAATGGAGTGCACAAGTACAAAATCAGGCCACTGATTTGGAGGCCACTTTCTATAACAGGCATCCTGAGTGCTGCAGCAAGGAGGGGAGATGGGCAACCAGACCCTGCAGAGCCACTGCTCCTGTGTCTGGCAGGGTATGGTATGTTTGCACATACCCTGATTTTAGGGTATGTCTACACTGGCCATAGCCCAGCTAGTTAGTTTGAGGCTTGCTTAGGAGCTACGCAGACATACTCCTGGCTTCCCAGCAGCTTTCTCCACGGCTCCCAACGGGTCAGCCTCCACTCGTGTCACCCTGTATGCTGAGCAGCTCCTTTGCAGTTGATGGACTGACACCAGCCAAAGTGACCTGGTGCAGACCACGACCCCACCGTGTTCAGCCTCCCCTCATGAGGTATTCATGGCCAAAGCTGCAAGGAAGCTGCCACCCCAAACTCATTATTTCCTGTGGTAACTGGAGCAATCACAGGCTCCCGCTGAGGAATGGCTATTATCTCATGTCAGCACTGTATCTGGAAACTTAATTTAATTCTCCATGTAGGGCTTCATTTGCTGGTGTTTTAGTTATTGTCATTTATTGCTTGTGAGGTTTGATAGATGGGAAGCAGCTCAACTCTTTGAGCTCTTAATTAACCCCTCTGCACACACATGGCCCCTATCCCCCTCTCTCTGGGCTCACAGGCGACCCGTACTCTGTATTTTTAGCAGCAAGGCACATCATCTACCATCTGTGGTACTGAATGGCTCCCCTTGTCTGCTTGGTGGGGGAGCTGAGGTGGGGAAAATTGTTTAATTGCTGCACACTGCTTCCACTGTGTTTGTGTGAAAGAGAGGAAGTCTCTAGGGACATGAACGAAAATGTGTATCCAAGAGTGTATGTGCAACTGTGCCTGTACAGTGTGTGGGCATACGAAGGTTAGAGTAAGGAAGGAAACACGTGTGAACTGTTTTTATGAACATGTGAGTTAATCAGGGTGCAAGAGATTATACAGGGAAATGTGTGCATGCGCTCTGCGCGTGGCTGTCAGCATGGGCATCAACACACTGAGCTTGTGAATGAATGTGTTTGTGGCACCATCTGGGATAGTTACACATCTCTGCTGGGACAGCTCTCAGCAGAGACCCCCATTTACACCGCGTGGCTGTCCCCGGTGTTACTGCTGATGAAGCTGAAGGGAGGGTGAGTGCTCAGGGCCATGTGGCACCTCCTGGAGCATGACTGTGGTGCTTATGCCACATCTCAGGCTGCATGAGATGGCCCTTCACAAAGCCAAAATGCAGGGGGAAAGCCCACCTCTAGCATGGTATGATGGTTTGGAGTGAAAGGTCCTTGCTTCCCAGCACTGAAATCTGTCCTTCCTTCTTCTCTCCCCTATAGCTGCTTATCCTGCTGCTTATGGTCAGATTAGCCAAGCGTTCCCACAGCCACCTCCCATGATCCCACAGCAACAGAGAGAAGGTGAGTAAATGGGCTGTCCTCATTTCTGGCCCCAGCATACCATCCCCCCACATTGGTTCCCCTTATCATACACCTAGCGAGTATCCATTAAACACCCAATTGCTTTGCATGCTTGGGCCACTGAGTCTTCTCCATTTCCATGGGCAGCACGGCATCATTGGCACTAACAGTAGTATGCAGGAACATCCTCATGGGAAATTGCTGCTGAGATCTCCTCAGTCCCCAGGGAGGGGAGCATGGTGGTGTGCATGGCCCATGGAAAGACCTGCTAGCAACATAGGCAATAATGGCCAGTGGGGGGGGTCTGTGTTCGAGACAAGCAACAAAAATGCGGATAAAAATGCAATTTAATTGGAATAAAGAATTTAATAGGAAACAAAGAACTGGTGGCCCTTCATTAGAAGCCAGTAACATGATTTCAGGCACCTGCTATTTAGAGAAAGAGGACCTGCTATTTAGAGCAGCTGATGTAGTCCTTTCAGCCTCCTTTGATAATCTGGAAACAGAAATCAGCCCTTTTAGAGCACAATCTTTATATCAGAATGAGATGAATCATGTAGTAGAAGTACCTATTTCTTTACATTGACTATGAGAGGAGCCTGGATTATCTAGTCCACACGACTAGATGACTTCACTGGAGACAGGAAAAGTAAGGAGAGGTGAATCTCCCACTATTGCATGTGAATGTTTTGGGAGGTAACCGTGCCATGTAATGTTCCCTTTACAGTCAGTGGGGAGCAGTGGGATCCTCAGAGGCAACCCACTCAGGTAGTCCCAACTGTCCTCCAGGGAGTCCACTGCTGCCTTTTGACAAGAAAAGGGAACTCCTTGCCTAAGTGAGGCATTTAAATCAGGTGCTTCAGCTTAGTGTAGAGATCCTCTTTTTAAATAATTACATTTCAACTTTTATCCTCTATTAGATCACTAACTCAGATATATTCTATGTTATACATGTTATTATATATAATGACATTTAATATTTTAATATACTGTAACAGTCAGAATGAAATTAATCAAGATTACACTATCAAAGAAAGACATTCTGATGGCCTAGAACTACTTTGGGGGAGAAATCTCATTTTTTAAGAAAATTAAGAATGTCACATTTCGATCTAATTTGGAATTATTTTTTCCCCAATGTCAGAATTTCCTGGGGAACACAACTTCCAGCTCCTGATTAGCTCTAGTACATGTCCCTGCTGTGAGAACAGATGCACAGACCTAACGTATCATTACAGAGATGTTTCCCCCATGCTGAAGGACTTTGCTTTTTATTACTTACTGGGGCTAGATTAAGCACAGGACAAAATAGCGAGCAGATCATTGCTCAGCATAGCATTGTGCCAGGAACCATCAGAAGCAAGGGATAGCTGTTGTGCACACTTTGAAGACCTGCTGCCCAAAGACCGGTGTTCACAAGGCATGGTGTGTCTCTGTGGGTTGAGGGTGAGTGTCACCCGGTGGACAAGTTATCTCATAACTCCTCTCTCCTTCCTGTAAGCAGGTAGCATTGAGGATGGTTGGGGGCCACGTATATGAGATGAACCACCAGTCCAATGCAGGTTGCTGTTCCCAGCATCCTCCATTTTCCTGCAGTGTTTAGATGCTGTGCCTTTCTCTGCTGCTTGCTATAGGGAGAATGTCTAAGGCATGACACTCCCTTTTAGCAGAAGGTCAAGACCTTTAAACATCTCTAACCTTTAACAGGAAAACACAGCAAGAGGGAACTCTAATAACAATAATGCTCAGTGCTGAGAAGAGTACTTTATATTCGCAAGAATGAGGACAAAGATTGATTCGTTAATGAACCAGCCCTACCACAACAATAACATTGATGATCACATTTTTAATAATAATGCTAACTCTCTGCTCCTGGATCCCGGTTAGATAACAAGCCCAGAGCTTCTTGGCTACTGCAATGTTTCTGGAGAGATTAGTCATTAATTCCACATGAGCGCTAAGGCTGCTGGCAGCTGATGGGGTAGATAGGGTGGAACAGATCCAAAATGATCAAAACTAGAGATGAAGTCTTGATTCAGGCCACGTCAACCAGGCAAAACTTGGGGGTAACTTTAAATTTGTGTGGTATTACTCATCTTGACATAGTTTCTGAAACTCAGAAGTACACTTGGATATTAAAATAAAGTGGTGCAGGCTTGTGACTCTCATCTGCCCTGTGCTCAAACATGCTGGGGACTCAATAGCAAGCAGATGCAGATGAGGCAATGAAATTCCAGCCTCTGAGTATTTGCTGTAGAGGTTAAGTGTGCAGCTGACCAAAGGGCTGCAGGCTAACTTCATACAACCTTACAGGACAGCCCAGTTTTAATTACTGTTGGAAGACCCATCTAGTCATAGCCTTTCCTTATGACACTGATTCCCAGTGTTTGAGATGCAATGATAGCTAGCTGATGTCAGCAAAGGTATATGGATTTTACTCACGTTGACAGTGGACACCCAGGGATAGGTTGGGTCTGCAGCTGTCCCCATGCTAAAAAACTAACAATGAGCTGTAGGGTGAGGAGCATGGGCAGAACAATGGTTTAACAGCTCAGGTCCAACCAAGCCAAATCAACATGGACCCACCACAGACTTTTCTACCATGTCCTTCTGTGTCCTCAATCATGGGTTTTTCTATTATCCAGCATGGTTTGCCTGTTATTTACAGACTAGTTATAAACTGTGCGTTCTTTATAACTTTTCTTTCCTTTTTGTCTGAATCAAGCCTATCTGTGCTTCTTGTGTATCAATGAACAGAAATATCTATAACTTAAAGCCATAAAACCAAGAGCCATGGTAGATGTCAGGGTAGAAATGAACCTTGATTCTCTTCTCATAATGTGTCATGAGGGTCAGATTTCAAGCTGACTTACAGCCCTTTTGAAAACAAAGTGTGGGGTAAATAATTTTAGTACTGTATTGAACCCTGAACTGCCAAGTATACTGATCTCCGATAATACATTAACTCAGTCCAAAACAAGACCTTTCACTCCAACAAGACAGTTGGAGTCTTCACTAAGTTTTTGCCATACCAGTTGTGATCTTCCTCTTGCTCCAGTAATCCTGAGTCCTTTAAAACTCATTGCATGTGTGCACTAAGTAACTTAGCTCTTCATAGCATTCTGAGCTGAACAACTCATGCCTTTTTCACATCCTCCCTGGTCTCTTCCTCTTGGTCTCTGAGCAGTGTGAGGCAAAGCTGATTTCAAGGTGAACTAAGGGTTGTTCTTTCCTTGAGCTGAACTTCTAAACCTGGTGTAGATGAAGTTGTGTGTCTCCTGGTCTGCCTTATGCCTTAATAGGTGTTTCTCAGCACACACAGGCAGAATCCCTACTCATGCACAATACATCCAATACCCCAGGAAATGCAGCTGGTATTTTTGAAAGAATTTGCCAGTTTTACAGAGCAAACTGCTGGCTCTGATGTCAGTGGGAGTTTTGCCACTACTTGCAGCAAAGCCAAGATTTTACACATTCCATTATAATGTGGATCTCAAATCCCACAGCAGAAGTGCTCTGGGACGTGTTCAGATGAAGGAATGAATTTTCCCTGCTATTCTGGACCGTGGTCTTCTAGGCAGAATTTTTTCAATTCGAACAGACACCTAAGGGGGTTGGTGTTTGTTTAACACTTTCAGACTGTTTCATATCTAGTTTATCATGCCAATAACTCCATATTGTGTGGAAATGAACTGCAGCAAGGACTGGAGAAGGGATAGTTGCTCAGTGAGGAGACTAAGGAAGAGGTAGACAGGAGGTGGGGGGGAAGATGGAAAAGCTTGGCATGAAATAGGGGAGCATGACTGTGGGCCACTGAGGTTCAAAAGTAATTTAGCTAAGCAGATGACCGGGTGCTTAATTTAAATAAATGCCTTTATGCCGCCGTACCACCATCCCCCCCATTTGGAAGAAACCTTGTTACCATCCTCATGACCTTTAGGAAATGTACAAGATGCAAAGGATCAGCTGTTCCTTCGTGACAGTCCTTTTAGCAAAATAGTGGGGAAAATTGTGCTTAGCAAATACTCATTACAGCTTCGTTTTCCATTAATACAAAAGGAAATGTGGAGAGCCTGTGACTTCAATCACGCTGAGGCCCAGGAATTTTAATGAGCTTTAAATGGGCATCTGTCAGAATCCTGAGTTCACTGTTCTCCTGCCAGCTGGGGGGGGGGATGAGTAATGGCTAATAAAAGGTGGGAGCATCTAGGCAAACTCCTCTCCCTAACAGGAAAGGCAAAGTTGTAATTTGCTGTGTTATGACACTGTAATTATGCTGTGATGAAGAAAATGAGAGTATTAAAAAAACTCAACAAAATCTTTCCTTCCCCACACTGTGCCCCAGATGTAAATGGGGGAAAGTTGGCTGAGTCAGGTCACAGGGTTGTAGGTACATGGGCTGGGGGTGGAACCCTCCTTCCCTCTGTCCTCTTACCAGTGCAGCAAGGAGCATGCACTGTATCCCCTTCATCTCGACCCCTCCCTGAGCAAAGCAGAGCTGGAGATACCTGTCGAGGTCAGTGCAGAGCTGGGCATCAGCTGGAAGCACCTTTGGAAATAAGACCATGAAAAAAACCAATCCCCAATGCCTCTTCAAACTATAGAGTTTTCTGCTAGTGAACGCTGCAAGGGGTTTAAATGGTTATTTTTTTCAACAAAAACACTTGGACACACCTGTTCCCTTTTGACTTTTGCTCAAGAACAGCATGCTTAAAAATAAAAGTCACATTGAAAAGTTTCATTCTAGGCTATTTGACCAGAGGCAGATTCTCCCTCTTCTGCCCCAAAATGCAATTTCAACAGAACATTTTCTGAGGCTCTCTAACAAAACTGCATATTCCAACTAATGACTCCTCTCTGGATATTTTTTCCAAGCACCCTCTGAAGTCTGTAAGAGCATATATGTTACAAGACTGAGGCAAAAAAGGCAATTTCTCTTGTCTAGTAATTTGGATTTAAATCCATCTGTAATCTCTCTTGCAGAACCCTCTAGAATGGGGGACATGGCCAAACTGTCCAAATTTGGGTACGTCTTCAGGTTGAGTTGAGCTGCGGGGTTGAATGTAAAATTCTACAAAACAAAATAAGCCTGTGGGTTTGTGCATATCTTTCTACTTGTTATCACAGTCCTCACACAGATACAAGAAAGATAATGAAAATTCTGCATGTAGATACTGAGAAGAGGCAAGGGTTCATGTGGGTCACCCAAAACTACAGGTTAAATGAGATTATGAGGAACAAACAAAAACTATGAACAGCATTCTTTCATTCTTTTTGTTCTTATTCCTCCATTCTGTCTTTCCATGGCCACATGTGCTGCTGCATTCCTGTCTCTAGATTTTTATCCTGGTGTCTGTCCTGGGAAGGTTAATGAAGTTAGTATAGCGTCTATGTGAGTTTCTGAGTTCCTGGTCTTCTGCTTTGTCCGTTCCTCTGAGAGTCTACAGACTGCTTCCTAGAGGTGACCCCTCACCAGTCAGAGAGAGGGGATGGCAAAGTAGATCTCCACCATGTGCTTCCTCATATCCTATTTCTCTCCATTCATGGGTCTTCTTTTTCTCTTGATAGGACCAGAGGGCTGTAACCTGTTTATCTACCATCTGCCCCAGGAGTTTGGGGATGCTGAGCTGATGCAGATGTTCCTGCCTTTCGGTAATGTCATCTCCTCGAAAGTGTTTGTGGATCGGGCGACAAACCAAAGTAAATGCTTTGGTGGGTAAAGATAACAAAACAATTAGATTCATCCAGGAAAGGGCTTTCTCTGAATACTTTACCTTTCAAACTGCTTTCTTTCTGCTTAAGCTTTATGATTTCTCTCAATTTACTCCCCCTTCCCTCTTTCTCTCCTAATTGTCTCCTGCTCAGAGGTGTCTGCGCTGCGTAGAGGTGAAGGTTTGGCATCTCACCAGCAGCAGGGTGCTGCGGCTGCTGGTGGTGGCATGGAAAATATCCTCCCTTGGAAGGGGAGGTGGAGAGGGTACAGAGAAGACTAAAACACCTGGAGCAAAATGGAGGGGGCTGGGGGGGGTAGGTGAAATGCTGACAGGGTCAGCAGTGGGAGCATGTGGCAGAAGGGGAATTTCTGTACCTAAGGAAAAGGAAAAACAGGTCATGGGGTTGAAGGGAAGACAGAGCTGTGGGGGCAGCTTTCCAGCAGCTGTGGTGCATTAGACTGCAAGGGGGAAAGGGCTGAACATCAGCTGAAAGCCTGGTCTTCTGGGGGGTGGCTGCTTATTGGACTGCAAGCAGCCATGCTCTGAGCCTGCTGGACCCGAGCCAGCAGCACAGCAGATACAGATAGACTGAGCAAACCCTCTGCCTCAGCTGACAGGCCATGCTAAGAGGCTGGGTTTGAAAGCTGCACCGTGCTCACACAGCTCTGGCCTCACTGCTGGCTCAACCCCCACCAGCTGGAGCATGAAAAGAGCACAGCCTCAGCTGCCTGTGAGCCACCAGCTAGGGACATACTGAGCTGCACCCACAACGGGAAGGCTCAGCCAGCCAACAGCCAGGTGGTGATGTGTGCGTGGTGTCTCAGTGGGATCCCACTGTTTGCAAAGGTGTTGCTGTGAAGGGTCCCTTCTGGCAGCTCAGTGGCATGGGGACCCCAACACATTTGATCCCATCCCACCTGGTGGATAGGGGATCTCCCCATCCATGTGCCCACCACTGGGATGTGTAATTTCTGGTTCTCCGTCACCTGCACTCTTTGCAGACCTTCCCTGAGAAGTGCAATGGGACAAACTATTGCTTTCCTTTTCCTGTTACTTGCAGCTGATCTGGACTCTGTCTCTCAGGTGTACTTCCAGAGTTAAGCATTACTGGAGTTTCATTAGATTTTTAAAGCCACTTTCAGTCTACACACTATGCTTCCCTTCCATGCTGCCTTCCCCCTCCTGGACAGCCCACCTCCCAAAATGCTTACCTCATCCCTTGCTAGCTATGGTGCGTGTCAGACAATACTTCCAAGAGTTTCATGCCCCTTCTCTATACACAGTTCCTCCTGCCCATCCACAGAGGGTTGGAACAGGCTACTTTCCCCTTCGATTGAAGGAACTCTGTCCCCTGATGTCAGGGGACACAGCGTTCCCTTTCAGCAGTAGTCATTGAGTTGCTGCACTCTCAAGAACTCACGGAATGGAGGACAAAGAGTTTGGTGTGAAGAGGCAGTTGGGAAATTCAAATGAGAAATTATGAATTAGCCCCATTTTCTCCAGAGCCCACCTGCTTTTTTAGAGCTTTAACCATAGAAAAGCTCATAACAAGATGAACTCTAGGTGACATTGAAAATTAATGCCTCAAGGATATCCACAGTTTAGCAATGGACCTTTGGCAATGAAATTGCCATTCCTATCATAAATATTTAGGAGACTAGTTCTCCACATATTGACAAGTGGGAAGACCAAAGGTAAATGGAGAAATGAGGTGAGAGCCAAGTCCAGTAAGCGAGAGTATCTTCTGGACAGGTATTCACCTTATCTCCTCTTAGCTCAAAGGCTTTCTGGCTACAAGGCTTCACAAAGGTAGCAACACATACCTAGCTTGTGGGGCAAGGGTTGTGGGGCTGGCTTTTTTGCTGCTTCCAAGGTACTGCGAGATCGTGGTTGAGAGCTGAGCAGGAATTGAGGAATATTAGCAGATTTTTTTTCTTAACATTGAGTCTTAGTGGGCAAAATTAAACATCAGCTTGTTTGCCTGAAAGCAGGAAGGTGCCCTTTGGATGTGTCAACTCAAGCGCACAAGCAAGCAAAAGCAGGAAATAGAGATTGCTAGTGGATTGTAGGCACCTTATATTAGCTTTTGAGACACAAATATCTAAGTCCAGTCAGTTTTGTGTCCCAGGGGTCAAGCCCCAGTTTTCTCTGGCTTTAATTTACTTTCCCATAGAGCTGAGTGCTTGCTATGACTGTTGGTCTCAGACAGGCATGTTGAGTATGCTGCCATGTACACCACCTCCAGAAGGTTAGAAATAGCAGAAATACACATACCTAATTAGCACAAGTATGTCATGCTGCTCTTCAAAACTTCCTACCCTGCTGACCTTCAACTTTGAAGAACTGTAAAAATGTAGACAATATTACAGAAAATCAGGCCTTTCATTTGTTTTGCTAAGTTCACTGAAGCTGGTGCTGATTATAATTTTTTTTGTTCAGAAAATCAATTAAAAAAAATAATTACTTTTTCCTAAAGGAAAAGAAGTGATTTTGTTAACTTTGAAAGTAAGAAAACTCTTTCCTTTTCTGCTTAAACATTTTCCAAAACTCAACATGTAAAAACATAGCATTTGCGTTGTTTCACTTTTTTTTAACCCAGCTAGAGCTCTCCAACTGGTAGTGTGTGGGGACAATTCTGTCTGGCCCCAGAAAGATATTACACCATTATATGACCTTTTAAAGTATATCTGCTATGCAGATTCCAAGTAAATTGCTATAACAGAGTCTAGCCACAGGTTGTTGAGAAATTCTCAAGAAGTCCTGCTTTAGACAAACTTAGAAAATTCTATGGAGAAAAAAGTCACCATGTTTTTTTTCCACAGGAACAGAAAAATACTTCATTTGCTGCTCCTATCTCACTGTTGAACTACCTGTAAGCAGCAGGCCCAAACTGAGTGAGCTAGTAGAGCAGTATCTCAAAATAAGACTTTTATTCCTTCCCGTTTGGCTCTGAATTCTCCCCTGCATTTCCAGCACAGTTATCTCCTCTGGCCACTATTGGCAGGATAGTGTAGGGGCAGCCGCAGGACTGTTATGAAGAAAGCGATATCAGCCACAAGCCTTTCTCCTGGTTTCTGGAGTCCTTGACCCTGCAGAGAACCACTAGCACCTGCACGCGCTGAAGAAACCATGCTGTGGTCGTGAAACCTTTGACTTTCCCAGTTCAGAGTCCACTGCCTCCTGGCTCACAAGGAGCAGCAAGGAATGCAAGCTACAGCAAACACCTATCATCTCATGTATAAAATGTGAAAGTGCTCAAAATATGTCTATTGCTTTCCATAGCAGGACTGCTTGCTGTAGTGTATAAGACTGCCTGAGAAACAACCCTGATTTCTCACTGAAAAAAGTAACTTAAATTGGGAGGCTTCTTTGCCTTCCACTTTTTTCTGCTGCACACATCCAGGCCAGACCCAAATCCTTCATTTTTCTCTTACAATTTTTCAAACCTTTGGCTTTTATTTTCCCCTCTATCCTGGTGCAGCTGTAACACGACCAAGTGCAGACCACACTTCTCCCTCCCACTCACCAACATCCTGTCTATCCCCATGGCATGAGCCTCTATCACACCAACCATATCAGCATCTCCATGGATTTCTCCTCAGGCACTGCCTTGTCCACCCTCTCGTATTCAGACTTACTGATTTCACCTTCACAGCTATTCACCGTTCTGCCCCCTCTCTCCTCTTTCACTAGTCCTTCACTCAATGCCCAGCTGATACCTGTAGCCTCTTCCCATGCGTATCTTTTACAGCTAGCATGTTTCTCCTACTGGGACATGCTGTCCATTCCCGGTGAAATGGCAGGGCCACAGCAGGAATCATTGTCTCAGGGAAAAATTACACTTAGTTGGACACTCCTTGAAGACAGTGACTCCCATTCTCACAGCAGGCTGATCTAGGAAGTCTTGCACAGAGGTACAGTGTGCCACAGCCTGAACGTCAACTTCTACAGGACCCTGGAGCTTGTCTCTGTGCAAGGCAGAGATTGCACTGGGTCTCTCACCTTCCCACTGCATGTGTCTAAGTTCTTCTCTGTGTAGGTATGCTAAATGCCAGAGGACATGAAATACATCTATGTGCTGGTCTCAATGGTTCTGGTGATAATTCCTCTGTCAGTTATGCAGATAATTTAAATGTGACCAGTTTGTGTACAAGACAAAAATAAAACTCCAGTAAAATGACACTATTAAGGTTGCTAAGGCAAGTAGTCAATATGAGAAGAGCCGTTCTTCACACTGCCCACACATGGCTAACTACATCTGTCGTAGGGTGACGCTACAATACAGTCCTAATTTCAGTAGCACTCACTGTTGTCACACAAAAAACATGTTAAAAAGACATTTGAAGACGTTAAACTAGTGAAATACAGAGACAGACATCTTCTAGGAAAATGTTTTAACAGAGAAGAGAGAGAAAAGGATAGGTTTGGGCAATATTAACTAGGAAGAGATGACAGAAATTAGAAAAACAAGGATGTGGATGCAGCAGCAGAGGCCAAATGACTACCCCAAGGTGTCAAAAAAGATGTAGATAAATTAAAGCTGGAGGAATTGCTTTACTGGTACACTGGAAAATTCATTCCTCCAGTCACCTTTTTCTGAGAGCAGTGAGCACCTGGATCTACCAGCTCTTTGCATGCCATCGAGCAGTGGACACTGTCTAGGCCAGTTCTGCTCCATGCCCCTTTCTTGTCCCCCACATACGTCTCCTTGGCACGTGCCTGTTCCCCATACCTACTGGTGTGGCAGCTTCAGTTTCTCCCCATGGGACAATGACTCCAGGAGGCTGTGAAGAACTGCTCTTATGGTCACAGAGACACCATGGTTTCCCTCCACTCAGCTCAACATGGTCTGGCACCCCAGGTGTGAGCAACCACAACTGCTGGATATTTTTCTCCTTTTCTATGCATTCCAGATGGACTTTCACACTGGCAAAAGGGATGTCCCACCACTTTTTGAAATGTCCCACATTAAACATAGCAAGGAGCATTCTAGCTTCAACTACAAACTGCAAGGGCTTCTTAGGACCATAGATTTACATGGCCTAAAGGAAACATTTTGTTTTACTCTTGATACATCATGGACATCGAGGTTCATTCCAGATTCCTGCAAGGGGTCCACTTGAAAGTTGCTAGTGGGTCGCCCAATTTGGAAAAATATTCTGTCTTCTCTGAAGATGCCAAAAGAGAGAAAATAACATCACTTGATGTGGGTCATAGTAGTTAATTACCTTTGCTGTTAAATATTTTTATTCCCTATTAAACTTCTTCTGGCTCCTAGGTTATGAAAAGAAACAGGGGAGCCAAAGGAGAGAGATTAAAGGTGAGAAAAGCAGTGAGGAATGAGGACTGGACACAGGAGGGGGTGAAGCTCAGAAGGGCTGAAGGATGGGTAGAGCTTGTATCATGTTATTAAAAACACACCGTGGCAGTTCAAGACTGCAGTGTGGTGGCAGAAAGGTGGAGTGGGAGATGCAAGGCAGCAGGTAGGTCGTGACATTCTACAGAGTTTCAACATGGAAGCTGAAAAAGAAAGAAGCATCAAGAGATTAGGACACCGGCAAAGCTACGCAGGGCCCTGGGACCAGGGGCATTGCAGATCAGGTCTAAAGTGCACTGGCAGCACTCCATAAGACATAGGAATGGAACAATGGACCCTGAGATACATCAGAAAAATATTGTTCAGCACCTGCTCACAATGTGCCTCCAACATGCCCTGCCAAATCTGGCAGTTTCTCCTTTAATAAAAACAACAACTCTCCTTAAGTTCATCCAGGGAAATGAGCAGGTCCAAGAGTAAGTTGGTACAAGGGTAAGAAATTCCAGTCACCTGTTCCTGCCCCATATAGGAGATCTAGCTGTGTGCCTTGGGTTCCCCTTTTTGTAGCAGGATACTGACTCCCTTGCACAGGGCCTTAAGATTCATGGATGAGGAGAGTTAGTTATCATCACAAAGATTTTTGTGGTTTCTTTTCTGATTCTTCTTTTGGTAAATAGGAAGATTCTCACCAGCTAGAGGAATTATTAGAAAGCACTTGGGGGAGAGGAGGAGCTCTGCTTCCTGTTGTTACCAGTGCTATGATTAAATTTGATTTTTTCTTTTTACTTTTAACCTGATTTCAAATTTCCTGAGAAAAGTCTCTACCTGACCCTTTCTCCCTATAGCCCATGGAATTAGGCTACGTCCTTTACTTTGCATGATCTAGTGGAAATACATTTTGTTTCAGGTCCCTGGACAATATCAGATTGTCATTCCCATACTCTTCGCTGGGTAAAAAACTGGCTGGATGGCCAAGCCCAGAGAGTTGTGGTGAACGGATTTGTCGTGGTTTAACCCCAGCCAGCAACTAAGCACCACGCAGCCGCTCACTCACTCCCCCCCACCCAGTGGGATGGGGGAGAAAATCAGGAAAAGAAGTAAACTCGTGGGTTGAGATAAGAACGGTTTAATAGAACAGAAAAGAAGAAACGAATAATGATAATGATAACACTAATAAAATGACAACAGCAATAATGAAAGGATTGGAATGTACAAATGATGCGCGGTACAATTGCTCACCACCCGCCGACCGACACCCAGCTAGTCCCCGAGCGGCCATTCCCCGCCCCCACTTCCCAGTTCCTATACTAGATGGGACGTCCCATGGTATGGAATACCCCGTTGGCCAGTTTGGGTCAGGTGCCCTGGCTGTGTCCTGTGCCAACTTCTTGTGCCCCTCCAGCTTTCTCGCTGGCTGGGCATGAGAAGCTGAAAAATCCTTGACATAAGTCTAAACACTACTTAGCAACAACTGAAAACATCAGTGTTATCAACATCCTTCACATACTGAACTCAAAACATAGCGCCATACCAGCTACTAGGAAGACAGTTAACTCTATCCCAGCTGAAACCAGGACAGGAGTTTAATCCAGTTGGTGGCCGGTCACAAGTGGTGTTCCTCAGGGCTCAGTTTTGAGGCCAGTTCTGTTTAATATCTTTATCAATGATCTGGACGAGGGGATTGAGTGCACCCTCAGCAAGTTTGCAGACGACACCAAGTTGGGAGGGAGGGTTGATCTGCTCGAGGGTAGGAAGGCTCTACAGAGGGATCTGGACAGGCTGGATCGATGGGCCGAGGCCAATTGTATGAAGTTCAACAAGGCCAAGTGCCGGGTCCTGCACTTGGGTCACAACAACCCCATGCAGCGCTACAGGCTTGGGGAAGAGTGGCTGGAAAGCTGCCGGGCAGAAAAAGACCTGGGGGTGCTGGTTGACAGCCGGCTGAATATGAGCCAGCAGGGTGCCCAGGTGGCCAAGAAGGCCAACGGCATCCTGGCCTGCATCAGAAATAGTGTGGCCAGCAGGAGCAGGGAGGTGATTGTTCCCCTGTACTCGGCACTGGTGAGGCCGCACCTTGAGTCCTGTGTTCACTTTTGGGCCCCTCACTACAGGAAAGACATTGAGTTGCTGGAGTGTGTCCAGAGAAGGGCAACCAAGTTGGTGAGGGGCCTGGAGCACAGGTCTTGTGAGGAGCGGCTGAGGGAACTGGGGTTGTTTAGTCTGGAGAAAAGGAGGCTGAGGGGAGACCTTATCGCTCTCTACAACTACCTGAAGGGGGGTTGTAGTGAGGTGGGTGCTGGTCTCTTCTGTCAGGTGGCTGGAGATAGGACGAGAGGAAATGGCCTCAAGTTGCGGCAGGGGAGGTTTAGATTGGATATTAGAAAAAAACTCTTTACTGAAAGGGTTGTCAGTCATTGGAACAGGCTGCCCAGGGAAGTGGTTGAGTCACCATCCCTGGAGGTGTTCAAAAAACATGTAGACGTGGCACTTCAGGACATGGTTTAGTGGGCATGTTGGTGTTGGGTTACAGTTGGACTCGATGATCTTGAAGGTCTTTTCCAACCTAAACGATTCTATGATTCTATGATATAGCTATGGGCTACGGACCAAAGCTCAGAGTGTAATGGAAGAAGCCACTAATTTGAGTGCCTGTGTTGAGACAATATGGGAATGATTTTCCAGGCACATTAAGCATGCCTGACCCTGGGATGTTTCAGTTCAGATCAGCACTAGTTTGTTGTGGTCCTCTCCGCTCTGAAGGACCTGGCACAGCCAGCCAGCCAAGGAGAGATTCATGAGGTGTCCAGCTTAGTTGGAAATTAAGCCAAGGGGAGGAGGACACCGTTGGAGAGGTGCTTAGGACTCCCAGAGGAAAGGGGAAGGAGGTACAAAAGTTTATTATTTGCCAGCTACTCTCTGTTATACTCCAAAGCAGCCAGGCTCTGAGACCTCAGGTCCACAGAGGAAGGATGGGACTCTTCTCCAGCTGATAAGGAAAGAGTTGTGTGAGTAAGAAAGAGAAGGAGCTGTTCATCAAACTCACTGCACAGCACCTCCAGCCATTGCAGTTGGTTGGGGGAGGCTTTAGGGGGAGGAGGAGGAGCGGGAGAAGTATTAGGGCTGTGAGCCACTATTCATTTACAAACTATAATTAATTTGATGTTTAGATTAATTTCTGATGCACTCTCAAAGGTGCAGTGAAAGCATGTTTCCTTTATTATAATGTTGATTGCTTATTGGGGAGATGACTTTAACTGTCAGTTATGCACTGACTTACCAAAACTTTCAGACCAAGCAAGCATGTATGCATAAGGAACAGCTGTTTGCAGATCTCCAGTTAAAGGGACAGCTCTGTCTTTTCCCAATAACTCACTTTAAAGAAAATCTATACATTGTACACAGGGACTTCTGCTTTCTTTTGTAGCTTAACAATTTATTAGACAAGAATATGTTAGCAGAATCTATCTTCTATTTATCTGTCTGTCTATGTGTCTATCACTGTTCTATCCATCTCTCCATACAAGTGATAGACAGAGTCCATCCAGAATATTTTTGTTATGGATATGTTTATACATACCTACTCACATACACACTTACACAATCATTTTACATGTTTTTACTCATGGGGTAATTAGATGGAGGAACTCTTTACTGCAGGGTCTTTGTGGCTACTCATTTAATGACCTTCAAAGGGGGAATAGCCATTTATGTGACTATTAGAAATGACCGATGTTAACGCCAGAAGAAAGAAAAGGGGGAAAAAAAAGACTTTTTAAAGAGATTAAAAACTTAATGTTCTGGGCTTCAAATTCGTCAATCAGCACTGGGACCTATGAAAAGAACCTGACTGGGCTTTTGTGTGCCTGCACAACGTGCTATCTGTTGCCACCTCCTCTAAAAACCCTTTGACATTAGATAGAGTAGATGAACCTGAATCATATATGGCTGGTCCTACATGTGCTCCAAGGATATTATAGTTTCAAATGCAAACACCCCCATGTGTAGAAATGCCAGAGGAGGGTCTCTAGTGCTACTTTCATTCAGGCTAGAAGTTTCTGTGCAGAAGTCAGAAATAAAGATCCCTCCAATGGGCAGGCCAATTTCTGAACTCAAGGAGATTGATCTGCAGAGCGCAGACTTACCACATACCACTCTTGTGAGATTGCAGACCCACCACAGCATTTTGGCTACTCATTACATCTGTTTTTATTTTTGTTTTCCCAAGATGTCTCTGATGCAAGGTGAATATTGTGCTTGGCCTCAAGCCTTCCTTCCCACACAATATTCAAACCCTGCTATGAATATGTATTTATTATTATTTCCTCATCTGTTTTCCTAAGGCTTTTCCCAGCAGAGCATTTGAGAGGTTTACAGAGCTAAGTAACAGCATTTTCACAGTGCTCATGGTGTCTTCATTTCACCAAGGGGATGATGAGGCATAGGAAGATATTCAAAACTATTTATTAATCTTGGATGCCTAATCTGATATGCCATGAGCCTGATCAGTCTGTTTGCTTGTTTTCTCAAAGTATTTAGCACAATGCAGGACATGCTATGTTTATGTTCGCTTCAGATGCAGGTAAAGGCAGCAGCCTTTCTGCCAGTGAAATCTCAGGTCACGCACTGAGCACCAAGAAAAGAACATACAGTAAAGCTTCATCTTCACTGGCAAACTAAAGAGGCCTCACATATCTGCTCAAACACTGTGCCATAACTATCCATATCTTTTTTACATTTGTGTGCCATTGGCTCTATTTGGCCCATGACAATTAACTCACAGCTGGATGTTGCTTGGGCATGGCTCAGCAGTGACAAGGGCCAGGGACTGTCCCTAGACAGCAGTATAGACAAGGCCACCCTCTTTTGAGGGGTAAGAGAGTTTAGTCATGTAGTACAAGCCATGATGTACCATTTGCACTCAGAGCCTCCCCTATTTTATTTACTAGTAAAAAAGTATCCTAGGAGATCTTATTAAAGGAATTTTGTGATATATGATATACCCAGCATAACTGGGATGTCATGGCAGAAATAGGGATCAATTCCAGTTCTCCAAGGCAGCATTTGGTTGTACAACTACAAAACCATCCTTTTGCTGCCTTATTTACTGTCTACATTCCAACACTTGCAATAATGAGTCTGATACATTGCTATTTTCCTCACCCTGTTATGTTATTCATTCTCTACAGTAATTAAAACAAGGATGACATGAAAAAGAAAAATACAGAAATGTGTGGTCAGAAGCAATGCCTTAATGCATATACAAAATAATACAGAATTAAAATTTTATAGGTAACATCATTGCTTGCATTTCTAACTCAAGTGCTTCATTTTGCAACCTTATCATTGTTTTAATGTATTGGTGCATGTGATATCTTCCCTTTTCAAGTAAGCAAACCAAAATAAAAAAAATCCCCAGATGAGATTAACATCTTCAGATAGTAAATATTGACATCTTCAAAGGTTGTCATCAGGGTAACAACTTGCAGATACTCATAAAAATAGCTATACCTTTCTTAACCATTTCTGGTTTCATCTATCTCAAATCCCCAACCAAATTCAACATTGTTTCCACTCTCCCCAGTCTTGACCTGTAATATATCACATATGTATAGGTATGTACATTATATATGTACTATATATATTTCTGCAATAGCAAATATGTCTGCAAGTTATTAAAAACAATGAAAACCACTGAACAAGTGGTTTGACTTTGGACAACCTGCTCCAATGTTTGCTGGCCTTCAAGGTGAAAAAGCTTTTCCTTATATCCAGTCTGGACCTCTCTTGTTTCAATTTATGTCCCTTGTCTCTCATTCTCCCACCATGCACCACTGTGAATCAGAATCATAGAATATCTCAAGTTGGAAGGGACCCATAAGGATCATCGAGTCTAACTCCCTGCTCCTCGCAGGACTACCTAAAACTAATCCATGTAACTAAGAATCATCCAGACGCTCCTCGAACTCTGACAGACTTGGTGCCATGACCACTTCCCTGGGGAGTTTGTTCCATGGACTGATGACTCTCTCAGTGAAGAACCTTTTCCTAATGTCCAATCTGAACTTCCCCTGATGTGAAGACACTATCTCTGTCTTCTTGCTCTCACTGGGCAAGTGCTCCAGCCCTTGTCCATCCTGATGGCCCTATGATGAACTCACTCCACTTTAGAATCATAGAATCATAGAATCATTTAGGTTGGAAAAGATCTTCAAGATCATCGAGTCCAACCATCAACCATGCCTACTAAACCATGTTCTGGAGTACCCCGTCTACATGCTTTTTGAATACCTCCAGGGATGGTGACTCAACCACTTCCCTGGGCAGCCTATTCCAATGCCTGACAAACCTCTCAGTAAAGAAATTTTTCCTAATATCCAATCTAAACCTCCCCTGCCGCAACTTGAGGCCATTTCCTCTCGTCCTATCTCCAGCCACCTGACAGAAGAGACCAGCACCCACCTCGCTACAACCCCCCCCCCTTCAGGCAGTTGTAGAGAGCGATAAGGTCTCCCCTCAGCCTCCTTTTCTCCAGACTAAACAGCCCCAGGTCCCTCAGCTGCTCCTCATAAGACTTGTGCTCCAGACCCCTCACCAACTTGGTTGCCCTTCTCTGGACACGCTCCAGCAACTCAATGTCTGTCTTGTAGTGAGGGAAACTAGTCTTTGTCACTGTCTTTCCTATGTTGGGGGGAAGGGGTGCCCAAAACTAGATGTCTAGGTGTGATCTAATGAGTGCTGAATAGAGAAGGGTAATGACATCCCTAACTGACTGGCTGTGCTCTTGTTAATAGAGCTCAGGGTGCTGTTGGTATTCCTTGCAGGCCAGGGCACATCTCTAATGAGATCCTCAGTGATGTAACCATGGAAAACCCAGAGACAGTGGGACTATGCCCCTTCCACCAGCTGAGCTTCAGTGCCCTTGATATTTAGCCAGGAATGTTTATTGTTATAAAAGGGAGGAGGTGCATCTAACATCTAAGAGCAGCTGCTGTCTTTGGCTACTTCACAGGCAACAGGTTTTTTCCCTTTTTGGCAACATGACCTACAAATCTGATTGTGTTCTGACCATTTAAAGGTGAAATTATATTATTGTTCTAAAGATAGTTCTCTAATGACCCTTTTAAATCCTTCTCTAGAAGGGTTTCCAGAAATTGTAAAGTATTTACCCTGGTCATTGTGCAGCTCCTGACATGGCTGAACAGTCTCCAGAAGGATTATTGTGTTATTGGGCTTTTAAAAGTGCTTATGAGAGAAGAATTTTTGCTACTTGATTTTAGGAGTCAATGCAAGAGCCAGTTTTTTTAGGGGTGACTCATATTTTTACCCCATTCCTTCAAATTAAGATCCCGGTACAAATTATTAATAAATAACCATCCTGCCTTTCTCAGGTCTTCAGTTTTTCTACTCAAAGGCATTTTCATAAATGTGTTTTCCAGCAATATTTCTACTCCCCTTATTTCAGTAATTAAAACAAGCTTATATTCCCATCTCCCACCCAAGGGTGGATCAAGAGTTCAGATGGGTCATTGGGCAGGGGGCCCAGAAGCCAGAAATAGATAAGGCTTTACTCAATCTATGATATGATTGAAGTCCCACAGACTGAATGTAACTCTTCTGAGGGACTGCAGAAGGCTCTTCACAGAGATCTTCAGGATTCAGAATACTCTTTTGAAGGTAATTAATGGTGAATGTTCTACTAGCAGACCCACAGGAATTTACCATCACCTACACTATAATATGAAGGCATTTCATTCCCACTGATGTTGATGACAGAAGAAGCCAGCTGATCATTTCCCTGTCCGTTGTAGGTAGTTGAAAACACAGAAGTCTTACATTGACACTGAAAGGACCACAGATGTAACAGCTGGTTGGATCTGGAACAGTATGTTATCTTCCAGCTTAAAATGTATTTGTATAACTCTTTCCTTTCTCTTCTTGGTACCTAGCATAGTTCAGTGCAAGTTCACAACCTCCTGGTCTAGATACTAAGAGATTTTGCCTCTTTTCTTTTTCTTTCCCAATGACTCAGTGCATATGAGGATTTTTTTTCCCTGTTGATTTAAATTTTAGTTTTGTTAGCTGGTTTTCACACACTGGCCTCCATAGAAAGTAAACTATTGGTTTGAAAAGCATGGCCAAAAACTATTCATCACTACTTCTGGCTTCTGAACAGAAACTTCCAGACTGTCCCACAAGAGAAGCTTCAAGTCTTTCTGTATCTATTGGGTTGCCCCAACCTACCCATAATGAGGTATCAGCTGTGCAGTGACATAAAGGGGAGAGAGACGGTTAGTTGTCTGTCTAAGTAATGATCAGCAGGGGCAAGGTGGGGAGATTCTATACATTGCTACACCAAGAATGGATCTATTTCAGAGACTCCCTGGGACATGAAAGAACTGATTAAAAAATAGTCACTAGTACAATTCACAGTGCACCTTCCTAATTGGTTTTCCTGGGTTTTTTTTCTTGATCAGCCCAGGAAGGAATTTACTTCCCCACTATGAAATATTATCAAAAAGAAGGTCACTTTTTATAATGCTTGTCTCTTATAGACCAAGAAGGATGACTGGTGATTTCAGTAGCTACAGTGTTCATACATGGCTTCTTTATCGAGAACCCACAAATTGAGTGAGATCCAAGAGAGAACCTAGGAGCAAAGAAATTAAGATAAAGATAAGAAATGCATTGTAACATGGCTGGTGGTCACTTCAGTAATTATTTTCATCTTGTTTATATTGTACAACTCCAACAAAACAAATATAAAAATAGCTTTCATCTTGATTCAGCAACACTCTCAGTGCATCCTTAACTGAGCACCTACTTAGCTCCTACTCATAACTTCTGTAAAACCTACACTAAGCACACTCTTTGCTTCTGGTTTTACACTGGCAGAGGACCTTGTCTCCTCAAAACTTCATCTGCTTTTTCCAACCATGTACTTTCCCCATAAACCTTATATTGACACATCATGACATCAAACATTTACAAGGAAGGCTCAGAAAGCAAGTAAAGAAGAATTCCTTCCATTTCTGAAAGCAGTTAGGAAATTGCTGCAGTTCTAATCATCACTCAAAAAAAGACCAAATACCATTCACTTATCTATGGATGATTCCTCACTGGCTAGTTTGTTCCTTGTGAGGAAGATCATCATCATCTGGGTTGGAACATTATGCTTCTATTAGAAGAAGCACAATGCTTCTTGTCCACAGCAGACATGTATGTATACTGGTCCAGTATTTGATTCATGGTGTGTCCAAAGAATGGCTGAAGCCTGAATCCTTCACTTCTTCCATCCATTCATTGGATGACTTTAACTCCTATTTAGCAGAATGGGTAGAACCACAGTTCACAGCATCAGACAAATAGTTGCTCATCCTTTAGACAAGCTCTGTTAACAGGAAAAAGAGAAGTTTTTAGTGTTTGCTCCATTCTTAGGATGAGAAATCTGTTGTGGTTTTCTATATCAAATTTTTACTTCTTTTTGTCTTTTTAGAAAAAGTTGGTCATAATCAGATGCCCTGCTTCCAGCTGTATCTATGAGTCAAAACCCTAGATGTGACCTTGCAGTATTTTAAACTGTCCAAATTCTAGTCTAATCTTGAATCTTAACCTTGTGCTTTCAGTGTGAATCATGACAATAATTTCTGTATAAAAAAACCCAAACAGATTGTGAAAAAGAAGACTCATAGGAAGAAAAGTCCTTCTTGGTTTGAATTCAGGGTCAGCATCTACAGCCCTCAACCTTCTTCAGAGAAGATACTGTTTCTCTGAGGCACTATCTGGAGAGCATCCAACTGACAATGCACAGTAACAGAGACCACTTCTCTGCACATTCCAGCTCACACCGCCTCAATGTATAGAAGTAGTTTCATGCACGGGAAGACAGGAAGGTGACATAAGGAAGATGCTTGTGTGTTTCAAGCTACCTTCTGCACTGGGTGTTCTGACCTTTAGAGAAAGTTAATCATGCTGTCTACTTTCACTCTTCATTTAATCTCCCCTTCCCATCTGTTCAGTTTCTCTCAGCTGGAAGCAAGATGAAGAACGAGTACCAGTCAGCTGTCTCAGTGGTCTGCAGCCCGCACTTTGGGGCCATTTATTATATGGCATTAACATCAATTGTCACCTCTACCATGACTGTTACTGCACTTCATGCCAGATTAGTATGCAAGAACTGATTTTCTAAATATCTGAAATGTGAAATGAACAATAGACAGACAGATATCAGAAGGGACTCTTCTAATGCTTTGGACTGAACTCTGAAATAACATTTGCCAGATACCTCAGCTCATGTGACCTTCTGCTTGAGTCATAGCATCCCTTTTAGAAAAGTGTCTTAATCAAGAATTCATTTGATAGGTGCTCCACCCCTATTGCTAAACAAGATGTTCCAAAATAGTTAATTACCTTCACTATTTAAAAAAAAATGCAGACTCAGTGTCTTATTTCCATTTTAAATTTGTCAAACGTCTGCTTCCATGCAGACAAAATCATCAAGCTCTTTCTTTTCCTATATTAAAAAAAGTTTTTTTAGAAATTATTTATAGACACTGGTCAGATGACTGTTTAACCTTCTCTTCGATAAACTGTGGCAACTCTACTTTTTCAGACGCAGAATTATTCTTGTAGTTCTGAATAATTCTTAAAACTTATTTTTTGTATAGAAATCATCAGAACTAAATGCAGAATTCCAGCAAGGATCCTTCCTGAGCCATACTCAGAGGTAACATCACCTTGCTACTTCTAGAGGATATTCCCCAGCAACTGGCTTCATCCCAAGACTGTACTGAGTCTTGGGACTTTGAGTATTTCAACATAATCCTGAGAGCTTATGTATTTGGCTGTTATCATGACACCCATGTCTTCTTAGAAGCATTGTTTGCTAGTGAAGATTTCCTCTTTTTATGCATGACCCACTTGCTTTTTCCTGGGGATACTTAATTTTGCATTTGGTTGGATTAAAATGAACTTTCTTTAACTGAGTCCAGCCTACGCAGTGACCCAGGTCAACATGACTTACTGCTGTCATTATTTACCACTTCACTATTTTTGTATGATTGGCAAATTTTCCAGTAATTACTTTAGACATCTTCCAGGTAATGTTAGAGAAATTGAATAGCACAGAGCTTTCAGCACGCTCCTGGAGGAGCCTACTAGAAACACCTCAATATTGTAAGTCACAATTTACAATTTTTTTTGGTGGTCTATCTATTATCCAATTTTTAAGTACTTTGATAAGGGCTGCTTTCATTTTCTATGAAGACGGGCTATCTCAAATACTCTAGAAAAGGTTAAGTACACTCTATGAAAACTTACTTTATTAACCAAACTTGCAATTTAATGCAATCAGGTTAATTTGATAGATGCTATTTTCCATGAAAACATGATGATTAGCATTAATTGTACACCTTTTAATTCTTTGCTGTATCATCTCATATAAAAATTTTCATAATTTTACTTAGGTTTATGAAAGATTAACTAGGTTTACCAGGTCACCTAGTTTACATCCTTAAAAATTAATTATAGATTTTTTTTTTTTTCTGGAACACTTTTAAGGTTTTCTAATATTCCATAATTTTCTAAAATGAACATTAATGGTTCAGCAAATTTCTGAGCCAATTCTTCAAATATTCTGAGGTTCCAATCATGTGATCCCACAGATGTGAAATATTTAGTAGTAGTTGTTTAGCATAGCCATCAGTTACTGACTGTTCATACATCAAAAAAAATGGGTAGACGGATGGGATGGATGACTGGCTAGATGGATCTCACTTGGACATGATTAAACATCAGTGGAAGGTTAAATATTCCAAAAAGTCATCCAACCCTATTAGACAGTGGAAAACAGCTGAAGTGCTATGCCCTTGATCTGCAAATGTACTCCTTTATTGAGTATTCCAGTACCAATAAATCACCTTACAATACAATACCTTCCAATGCACACATACATTATAGAGCTACTTACATACAGATTGTATCCTGAAATTCTTTACAGCACTAAAAAATTGCAAGACAGCAGCTAGTACGTCGTGTAAAGAACATAGCAAGGTAAAGACCTTGCAAAGCAATTAAAGGAAAACCTCCATTGTCTGATAAGACTAATAAACATGGAGAAAGAGAAACTGAGCAGTCTTAGGAATGAAATGGACTGAAGTATCAGGGAAGTGCTGAGGGGTAGGTGGCCAGGCCCTGATGGAGGGAGAAGGGCAGGAGCTCCTCCCCAGTACCCTTCCTGCAGAGAAGACTCCTGTGATTTGAATGTTTTATCATTAACTTCCTAGCAGAAAATGTCTTCCTGATGCTCCTAGATCTCACCCTTCACTGTTTAGTAACAAAAGCAATGAAGCTATGCGCTAAGGGGACAAATATATTAATAACCAATTATATTAATAGCTAATTCCTTAATTACTAACTCAAATGCTTGGGGCAAGGAAAGGAGCTGGGCTTTCTGCAGCTTCCTCCATCTTAGTAGTCTGGCCCCCCTCATGTCCTGGGTAGCAGCACTTCGAAGTCAAGGGAAGCAAGGGGCCTGGACTTCTCCTGTGCTAGTACCAAGCCAATGTGCACAGCATTTCTTCTCTTTCACCACATGGGAATTTGCCTTCCACAGGCTGAGAAGCAGATCCTTGCTCTTCTGTTATTCTCATTTCCCCTCTATTGAGATGAACATGGCTTGAATGACAAGAGCGAAAAGTTCAGAAGAATGAGATCCTCTCCTTAGCCAGTGACTTCCGTAACTGGAGGAACAAGAAGTGTCAAGAAAGATTCCATCATGGCAATCAAAGACACTCGCAGGCAGAACCAGAAAAATGTATCTCTGGCCTAAAAAAGCTAATAAGCACCAATGTCTATTTGTTTTTGTTGCAATCTCTTGTGAAGTGCGTCTCTGAAATGGTAGTTTTGTGCAGCAAGTGTCTGGAACATAGATCAAATAACTCTTCTTAGTTTTAAGACAACTTAGATATTTGTTTCTTTGAGGTTCCTCTTTTCCTTTCCATTTCCTGAGACCAGACCAGTTACATGAGTGGACCTGCTGTAGGACCATCTGCCCCCAGTTCAGGAGTCTGGATCAAAGGCTTGCATCTGGACCTGTCATTCACTATGGTCTTGACTTCTGATTTAGGGGATGCTCAGTGTACTTACCAAGCATTGGGCTCCATCCAGATGACAGCTTCTGCTGAAGAGAGGCAACGTGTTACTCCAACCTGGTAGCAGATCATCAAAAGGCTGTTTTGCACATACCGCTAATTCTTGCAGCATGCAAAGAGAAACAGAAAACTCAGAAAGACCAATTAAAGATCCATAGGAATCTAACGATGTGCTCATTCAGGACTGCACTTAGTGCACAAACTGATTCATGGCCATGCAGAGACACTACTCACTGTGAATGAAAAGTTTACAGTTGCAAAACAGTCTTCAAATGCACTCTGAGATACATAGCTAATTCCCTTCCTTATCATCTTAGCCGATTAATACAGAAAAACAGCCCTTGGGTAATATCAGTTACATAAAGCCATTGGTGATCATGCTGGCATCATGAGAAGGGTATGAAGCTCCCTCACCATGCCCCACTACCGAGTCTTTTTGTGGAAGAAATGGGGAGAAACCAAAGCACCCTCCAAGATGCTAACCCAGTTTCTGCCCGCTAATCATCTACACAGTCATGCAGGAAAAGAGCAGGCCAGAAGTCATGGACTCCAACGTCAGTAACTTACTGGAAGATGCTATGCAGAATCAGAAGGATTAGATACCCTGAGCAGCAGTCCTAGTAGATTTCTTCATTCTTTGCTGCTTTGATAAAGCATTTATTAGAATAGCCTTTTTACATAATCCCTGGGAAAAAAAGAAAAAAAAAAAACCAACATCCCCCCCCAAATAGATTTATCACAAAATCCTGTCCTCCTACCAACCGTCTTCAGACCAGAACATATATTTCTCTGATTAATGATTAACTGATGCACAGAAACAGCTTCAAGCTTTTTAACCTCTCCCTTTCTCTTTTGTCCTTCAAGAGTGTAGATGACAATGCAGGGGTGGTGTTCAAAACACAGATAGCTTCTTGAGAAACTGTAGTACTATCATCATGCTTTGAGCCCTATAGTCATGGACTCAAACATTAAAGCCATTCAGAAAGCAAGTATTTAAGCTATTTTCCCAGCACATAAATTCTGTTCCTAGTCATATATGTTTAATTCTGGCATAGCACCATTAACACAGCTGACATTGACGTGGAGAAACAAAGATGGTTAACTGCCAATAGTGCACGTAACAACAAAAAAGTATTATAATCTACCAGTATGTATTTGAGCTGAAAAGAGAAAGGAATATGATCTTGTTAGCACAGCTTGTTTGCCTATCTATCTGCATATTCGTTAGCACTGTGACATCTCAACTCTCAGGATAAGCCATAGCTTTTCTTCTTTTTGGAGTGTCCCGATCCAATGTCGGGAAAGGTTTCGATATGATCCCAAGAGCGAGATTAAGACACAAACAAGGTCAAATGCCGTATACCCAAAAGAGCTTTTATTATCAAAACTATCAAAAGTAGAAAATAGTAGCAATAGGAAGAAAAGGCAGAAATCAAGCAAGCAGTCGAGATAGAGTTGCAAGGATAGTCACCACCATGGATCCAGCAGCGTCCCGTTGGTCCTCAGTCTTCAATTCTTCGGTGGTGGGTGCACACCACGGCTTGTCTCCACGTTTTTTTATAGGGCATATTTCGATGATGCATGCACATACGTATTCTTCATGCACTGTTCACGCACTGCAGGTTTCGTGTATCACACAACCTTCGTGTGATCAACACCAGAAACCAGTATCTTATCTCAAAGAGTACAGTTTCCATGAGAATGGTAGTCTCCACATTCTTGCATACTTGTTGGCTTCAGCCCCTTTCCTCTCCTGGATGCCTCAGTGGCCTAGTAATCGTCCTTATGGACAGAGGAATGTCCTGCTTAGACAGGCCATCTCAGACAAAGGGCTCGAGATAAGCAGTTCACAATTCTTGAGATGAATGGCTTGAGATGACAGTCCAGTCTCTCACACCTAACAATCTTTGAGACAAACAGCTTGAGATAACAATTCAGTCTCTCACATGGAGTCCATCCAAATACATTCAACAATATGAAATACAACTCCACATAAATAACAGGAAGGGGAAGAGCTGAATACACCAACAACTTCTGAGCATATCAAGCTCAAGAAACTAAAACAGTGAAATGAAGCTACAGGAATTAGCTGCTCTGTCCCTAGGAAGTGCTCAGATGGAAAATGCACAATTATTGGCATTTGCCCTCCTCCTTCTCTCTCCCCAGCCCTCTCACTCCAGCCCCCCCCCCCCCCCCCCCCAGCAGCTAGCCAGTGGAGATTTTTTATATTACAGCCTTGGATATCAGGACAAATAAGGAGAAAAAAAATAAACAAATCAAATCTGGTCCAAATCTGTAGGCAACAAATACCTATAGCATCAGAGTATATCGCCCAATTTCATTATCTGGTCTAAATTAAATATAGTGACCAAATGCACTTCTAATCTCTCTTAGTCCAATTTGTTAAAATGCTATATTATTTACAGCTTTGCACAGAATGAGGAAATGGCATTAGAATTCCATCTCGAAAGCAAAGTGATGATAAAAACTAGTGTAGCTTTGTGAACTTATCTAAAGGCAAGGTTCTTGCAGAGGTACAACTGTTTCAGCATCCCAGCATCAGAGCTTATCTCCCAACTAAAAGTCTAGTTTTGGCAAAAGTAGACAAATAGTAGACATCCATCATACTTGGCAGCATTTCTGGTGGGATTTGCATGCATTAGGAGTTTGATTCAGCAATTAACATCACTTTGGGGAGTGACTCACCCAAGCACTAGCCAGTTAACAACATCTTACCTTGAGATATCAGTCCCAACTACGGAACCAGGTAAATCCCACAATAGAGGTACCTTGAATTAAGTTAGGTGTCTGCCTTCATTGCAGTCAGCACTGGACCCTACTACACAGCCAGTGGGGCTTGATTCATTTGAGCACAGCTAAGAGTGTCATGAAAAAAGAGAGAAATCATGTCCTACACTCCACTGACTATATTGGCTAGACCTCCACTGATTATTTTAGGTTCCCAAGATAATTTGCTCACAAATGGATGCACGTGTAGATACACTCTAGATGTACACGTTTATTCAGTAGGAGGTACATTGCAACAGGACCAGTTAAAAGAGTAGAAATCAAAGTTCCCAGGCAAGCTAGGTTCTCTGAAGACATGATATAAGCAATTATCCAGCTGCAGCCAACTCAGCTTTGATATTTGCTAGCTGTGTATATAGTAATAAAGTAAATATACCTGGCACTTTCCCCTAGCACTGGGGCCAGCTGGCACAGAATGGCCCACACCCAAACTATTAAATTTGCTTACTTTCTAGAATATCATGGCCACATCCAAGCCAAATACTGAAAACAGCCTCTGTTCTGTGCTAATACTCAGACTTTGTCCAGGAATTGTTCGGAGTTAGGCACGAGCCAAAACTATGTGAAGGACCTTTCTAAAAACTCAGTGGTACAGATGATTGGGTTCCATTTTCTCTGAACTTCCCTGGCACAGTTTTAGTTTACTGTTATACATGTGGCTGATGGGTCTTGAACAGGAGTATTAGCAATCCAGAGGTGATTTTAAAAATAACTGGCTTTCACTACATCCTATATTCAAAGATGTGAGGTAGCTAGACAGCAAATTTCAAGTTGAAGATCAAGTAAAGCATTTCCAAGGGAGCTTCCAGCACTATTTAAAGACTGAATCAACTCAGGTGAAATCAGGAGGTGTTTAGTGTTTTCCTTTGCTGAGATCAAATCATAGGACATCATTGTTGACTGATAGATTATTCAAGTAGTCAAATGTAAACTGGGAACATTACCAGGTGCTTACTGGCTAATAAGTGACTGCAAAAGCAGACCCATTGCCATTGAATAATACCCCAGCTCATTACTCACCATAACTCTCCAGCTTTCTGTCTAGAGATTGATGACTGCTCTGAGGCTTGAGCAACACTTTTGCTCACATCTTCAGAGCTGCAGTGTTGGTACCTCCTCATCCAGCTGGTTGGCAGGAAAACTGCATGGACGGCCAGTTACTTGGAGCCTTGGCTTCAAGAGGGGAGCAAGACAAGGGATACTTGTTTATTCCATGGGCTCCCTCTTAAAACCACATCTGCCATACTCAGTAAACCTGTTGTCTCACTTTGAGGCTAAGACCATAGGTTTATGACCTCTCATAAACTTACGTTATTAGCCAAAGGCAGGGAGTACAGCTTTAATGCAACAGTGAGAAGGTGTGCTTGCATGCATGTGTATGTGTGTCTTTTTCAAATGCAAGCCACCCTGTGTCATCTGGAAGACTTGCTTTTGAGGAGGAACTAGACCAGGGAGGAGGTGCTGCCGAATGCATTCACAGTGCAGCCCAAGGCTGTAAGCCATGTGTGGTACTGTTGTCAGGAGCAGGTGTATACCTGGCAGCAAATGCTCAGCATTAGCTTTTTGAGGGGTGCTTGAACTGCCTTTTCATTTCAGCCTGTCTGTTGAGAGGCACTGGGTTCCTAGTGTTGATTTGTGCTGCCAGAGCTTTGCAGGGGGTGGGAAAACAAATAGCTTTGTCTGGAGTGCAGGCTGGTCCAGGCTAGTCTTACCCAGGGTTTGTGCTCAGAAATGTTTTTGGCACACAGGGACATTTCTGACAAAGGTAGCAGAGGCAATTCTTATACAATGTGATGGCCCCCTGCCTCACTAATATCTCAGACCCATGGTCACTTCAGGTAAAGTCATATACAGTATGGGCAAATGAGGCCTTTTCCTGGAGCTAACAAAAAAAGAAGAAAAAAATAAACTCACACCAAAAACCCTCCCCAAAGCTGAATGTGTTAGATGCATTGCATCCTGTGTGGTTCTGACCTATCTTGGCTCTTCTGATTCACAGAGAGCAAGTGTTCCATTGAGACAAAGAATTTCATTTTTAGCTGACATGCAGATACAATATTCTGTCACTATAGGTGTTTCTACTGCTGGATGCGCTCCATGGCTGATTGGATGGTTTGCTGGCAAAGTATGAAACTACTTATGGAAGCTGTGTTAGAAAAGCACTAGTGTTCATCTTTCTCAACTGCAGAGCCAACATAAAGTCTGCAGAAATTGCCAGTTAATAAAGCTCCACATATTAAGTGGCCAACAATCAAACTATTCATACCAATGAATACCATAATGGAAAACTTCTTAAATTCACATTTTACTTATATTGCCATAATAAGGACGTAGCAGTAGGTATATCAGGTTCCCTTCGCCATGAATATTGGAAGGCAAAGGAAATGTTATGCTGGTGAGTGGAGGGCCTAGCAATTTACCCCAGTCATGATGGAGGGAAAAAGAGCAAGACAGAGTACCTTGAGACCATGCATCACATCTGCTGACACCTAACTCAAAGGTGATCCAAATCTTGTGCGTGCTGGTACTGTGGCACCAACATTTGGATCTCTGTGCTTCACATAATCTTGTGTCCAAACAGGCACTCAGAGCAGGCACTGCGTCCTGGGACACTGATCTGTAACAACCCCTCCTACCCTTTGTCCATGATTGGCACCCATCCTCTCCTCACTCTCCTGCCCACCCTCCTACCTGCTCACTCCCTCCCACCCACCACCCTTACCCCCTTCCTCATGTTCATTCTCAGTGGTCGTTGCATGTACGTGCCTTGGCCCCCTTCAGCTCATTAAGCCCCCTGCCTTGCCTCATGTTTTGACAGGTTTTGTGAGTTTTGACAATCCTGCCAGTGCCCAAGCTGCTATCCAGGCTATGAATGGCTTCCAGATTGGCATGAAGAGGCTGAAGGTGCAGCTGAAGAGGCCAAAGGATGCTAATCGTCCCTACTGAAGAGTTATGGGAACCACTGGATACAAAGCACTAGCACAGGTAACTGCATGGGGAAGGGGGTGTCAGCTGTGGTTGTAGACTCTCTTTGTGTTGTAGACCCTCAAAAAGATTCAGCTCTGCAACTCTCTAGCTTCTGCCTTTTTCACTTAGGCCTCTGGCTAGAGCCACCCTGCACAAATACACACCCACACATAAACCAGGAACCGTTTGTGTGTGTGTCTCTTTAGAAAAAGAGGTGGAAGGATGCTTAACGAGGGATGAGCCAAGTTCCCCACCCCAGGGGCATCCTGGATGTCTAGAAAGTCTTCCTGGTCAGTACAGGAGAGGCAGCAGCTGTCCCGATTCCCTTTGGTCAGCCAGAGAGCATTTCTGGTAGCTGAAGAAAATCTGCAATTAAGAGATGGGACTGGGCTGCAGTTTAATCCCAGGTGACTGGACTGGGACAGTGTCTGTCTCAATAGCTGTATCTTACAAATGTTTCAAAGCATTCTTCATGTGGTATGGTCTGTATCCAATTTCATCCCAGCATAATAACTATATGTAAATATGTCTCCCTGACAACTAAATAACCCCTAATTTCTTTTTCCCAAGCCCAAGAAATTACTAGAAGGATCCATGCTGACTTCTTGCTCAGTTACTGTTAAGTTCTGTGTGTAGATAAAACCCAACCAAAGCCAAAGAAGCTTTGTTTCAGTGAGGACCTAGACAAATCTCAATGAGGATCTCATTGTTAGTAATGTACTTTGTGTTGTTGGAAAGGAGACAGCTTGATGCTCCAAGGGAACTTCTAATACATGTAACAGTGTCAAAAACATCAGAAGCAGCAGCTGGTTTCATTGGAATCCCAGCCTATCACCAATAACAAAAATAGAGATGTTTCCAAAAAAATTGAAATATTTTCCACCACTGGCTGTTTTTTCCATTAGATAATTCTTTGAGAAACAGAAATATAAAACCGTATGTGTTTTTTACAGAGACAGGAAAGTCTCCCTGTTGTTAAAACTGTTCCACACCAGAGATTTCCCAATCAAGCCAGCACCCAGAGTGGCCCTAAGCTGCAACAAGGAATTTACACTCCCAAATTAGTGACAGAAAGACAGGTTAGGTGACCTTTCTAGGCCATTATAGCCATAATGTCTAAGATTCAGTGATTTTGATTCAGGCCTTTTTTGACCCTTCTAAGGTACAGGCAGGAAATCCCTATCTTCAACCTTCCCAAAGAACTATGAAGTGTTCTAATTTTTCACTGCTATCTCTAATATCTTTGAAAAATGTATTGTTCCGGTCTTCAGAGCAGTATCCTTTCCACTGAGAATTAAGGAATGGGATCAAAATGTCTTTGAAAGAGGTGATGCACTGAAGACAACATGAAGTTGATTAAGAAACCTTTCAATAAACATTAGGTGCATCTGCAAGATAAAGCCTCCATAGTTTAGACTCTCCTTTGTATGTAACTATATGAAGACAACTGTCAATGCATTTTCCCTCTTCAAATACCTCTTTTCTTTTCCTTCCTTATGACAAGCCCCCTTGGAAGCTTGAAACCAAAATATGTTTCCATATCCAAATGCTTTTTGCTTCATCTCACTGGCTTTTTACTGCAGGTTTTCCTGGGGGAGAGTGGGAGATGCATGCATGCAATTTTGTTAAAGCAGGAACTGTCTTTTTCAGGGAGATTTTTCAATAACACCTGCAAAGGAATCAAAGAACACAAGTGTCTCCCTAGTTTGGCACCAAGCAATAGCTTTATATCCTAGCATAGCTGTGATCACTGAGGATATGCTCTTTGTCTTATGGTCATGTAACAAAGTGCAGGGCTGTAGACACCTGTGTTGTTAAGGATTCACTGATATGAGTCTACGGTGTTTTCATTATCATGGATTATTATGAAGTGCTCTGCCTCTATCTTTTCACAATCAGGCTGATATTGAGTTCTCAGCTTGTTTCCTATACAAAGATTACTCAGTAGTAGGACTAAGATTTGTTGTTTGGTTTTTTTTTTTCCCCAACAAATTATATAAAAAGGAATCAGCTGGTAAAATGGCAAAAAAATTCCATATCTCTCAGAGCATTTTTTCCTTTGCTTCTGCAAAGCAGAACAGTCTTGAACTGTTGCCTCTAAATAGGAAGTCCTTTAGCCTTCCTGGCTTTTACTTCAATTTTAATGCTCTGATGTCTAGCAAAATCAGTTCAGTTGTTACCACCAGATCACTTCCATCCTCTGCTTAAAGGAGCCTTCATTACAGGTACAGAATATCCCTATCAAAATGGAATAAATGCAGCTCAGAGGTCCTTATTCTCTTGTAGACTCCTACCTTGGCAAGTCCATTGCAGGAGCTGAAGATATACCCATCTTTTAGCAGGAGAGAGTTCTCCAGGAAAAAAGTTTTGTGTGTGGTTTTTTGCACCTAACAAAAGGAATTGGCTAACTGCATGTGGCCACAGGAGGACACTGAAAGAGCTTATCCCAGGGAAGGATCTGATTTAGCACAGGGAGTACCATGCTGGGTTAGACTGGAGAAGACACTTGGTGATAGCAAAGATACCCAGAATCTCAGAAGGGCTTAGATCCAGCTCTTTCTTCAGCTCATCTGCTTTCCAGTGCTTGGAAACACCCATACCAGCACCCTAAAAGCAGACGCGATTTTTAGTCACGATGGTCACAAGTCAGCTTCCAGCCAGGGCTGCGCAATAGCAATCAGCACAGGGCTAAGCCCTCAGTAATAAGCCTTACTTAGAGATAGGTCAGTTGTTCTTGGCTCAGCACAGTGTTATTGTACCCCCATGGCTGGTTTGATGTGCAACTTCCAGTCGGCCTCCAAAATACCACTGGAAGTCTCTGACTTACCCACTCAGTAGACAGTGTCATTACTGCAACAAAAAGTTTCCTAAAAACACTAGAACAGAAGCCAGCTAGGCCCATGGGTACAGCACAGATAGCTATTGCAAAGCTTGAGAGCAGGAAGCTCCCTTAACTGGCAGAAACACAATAACTCCTGCATGGTTTTTATCTAGTTTTACTGTGGTTGCAGCTCTTCAGGGCCCTTAATTCCAATATGAAGCATGTGCATAACCGTATTGACATCAGGGCAATTACTCATATGCTTCAAGAGGATGCTCAAGAAACTTTTTAATTGGGATTTTTCTAAGGAAGAGCTTTGTATTATTGAACTCCTTTCCCAAAATAAGCAGCTGCCAACAAGAAACACAAGCAGCACCCAGTTTGATGTAATCCACCAGAGTGTTTTTTCCTAACCAAGAAAGATCTTCATTCAATTTTAATTCTGGATGCACTTTTTTAAACTTATAAAACAGTGCAAATCCTGTCCATTCCCCTTCTGTGGCTTCATTGCAGTGACTGATCATTAGCAAAGTGTTATTTACCACCTCAGATAGATACTCTGCTGTTGAAGTTTTATTTAAAGGTAACGACTGAGAGGCGTTTGGGTGGAACTAATCTGGAGCACTGACTGGCATGAACTTGAGTGAGACAAAGTGAGTGTGAGTGACACAACCTGACTGAGGCAAAAGTGAAGCAGAAGAATGAAAAAAAGATCAATAGTAAGATTTTTTTTAGCTCTGCTCCTAAGAGTAGTGGCAAAATATTAAGAATGCACTGTCCAGGCAACCTTCTTCTGCAAAATGCCAGGGAAGTAATATAGGCCAAAACTCAAATACAAAAAAAAAGATGTTCAGGTTCTCCTTCACAGCTTCTTAAACATGTGCTTATGTGTTTTATTGTAGAAGATGTGAGATGCTTGTTTTTGCAGCTGCCTGGAATAGGTGATATTTTTTTCCCACAGGAAATATCTTTTTTTTTATTATTCATTGGAACATATAGATTACCAAACTGGAAAACTTTCCCTTTTCCTTTTTCTGTGCGCTGATAAGAGGAAAAATCCCAAACACCTCATTTTAAAGTAAGCAGACATTATTAGCCAAAAATAAAACAAACAAACAAAATTCTAAATGCCGATAAACAAAAAGATGTGAATGGAAAATTTCTGGCTGTTGCTTGTCATTTCAGATCACTTCAATGCAAAGTCTAATGAAAGTGTATTTTTTACTGAATTTTTGGTTGCTTATGCCTCTCAGATAGGCTTTGTTTGGGAAAGTATGTTTAGGTACTGCAAAAACATCAGGTCAGCCAATTTTTTTTCTTTTCTTTGGATTACTTTTGCTTTTAATTTCCACTGACAACTGTGATTAAATTAAATGTCCCTCACTGTGTTTGCAATCCAAACTTTGCACTGTTGTGCTTGTACATGAGAGAATGGAAGTGAATGTTACTGGGGGAGGCTGAAACAGAATTACTGAAGGTATTTGAAAAACTGACAGGGAAACCCTTTTATTTTCTGGCTGATCATTTTTAACCTGTCTGCCCATTTAAATTACAAATAACTTTATTATGGTAAAATTCTCATGCCTGTTCTATAAACCACAGTTTCAATACCAGAGCATGCAAAATCCCATTTGTTAATTATTGTAGTTAGTCTAAGATTGGCACACAATATAATGCACTGATGGAAAACGTCAATAATTAATTACTGCATTTACTCCAAAATTACAATCAGTAATTACTGCTCTGAGACTGAATTCCATTCAGCAATATTTGGAACTTGTTCTTCCTCAAAGCAGGGCAGCTTTTCAGGAGTATTGATGTGTTTGCATCTAAATGAGTCCATGTAGGTCACTAATGGATCCACGCTATTTGTCATGGGAATGATAGAGCAGCACAATGCAATACCACAACACTTTCCTTCAGTTCAGAGCATGAATTCTTCATTAAAACCCATGTCCCCATTTTTAAAAAAATGTTAGATAATGCAGTTATTTCAGAATTAAATAACAGATATGAAAGCAGCCTCCCATTTCTCATGTCACTGTGATGCTCTTGTTCCTGATGCTCTACAGTAAACTGTCGGAGGCTCGTGAGAACTTTTCCCCAGTGAGTCAGACAGCAAAGAGCCTGCTGAGTTGTCCCTATTGTGAAAAGACTAGGAGCTTGGTATTGTTGTGCCACCTTCGAAGGCTTCCAACAGTAAAACCCCAGGGTCGACTGGAGGGTGGTAGTGTTATATTCAGCCACTTGACCAACAAGCTTACTGTGGGATCTCATATGGATCATGTCACGCAAATTACCTGAGTAGGTCAGATTTAGAGCCTTTCTGAGCTAAACGGTGTGAGCTTCAGTTAATGGGCAGCTGCAGTAACCTGAAAACATTACCCTTTGAAGGAACCTTTCTATTAGGTTCATCCAGCACAGAGATTTGCTGGGCCACTGCACGAGGGACTGCAACTTGAAGAAAAACTGGGAAGTGTAAGAAAAGGAAAGGGTAATGTTTTAAGCAGCCATGATTTGAAATGAGAACCAGAGAGATGGAAAAACGCAGCAGACAACAATAGCCAAAATGTTTGTTCCAGCAGCAGCAAACACTGAGAGAATGCAATGCTCTGCTAAATAAAATAGGTACAAAGAGAATGAGAGAGGGGAAATACACAATGAAAGAGGCTTGTGAAAATCCATGATGAGGTTTAAAAACAAGTGTGGTCGTTTTCCTACAGAACCTTCAAATAAGTGACAAGTTGGCAAAATCTTCTGATACTGGGGCACTGGGGAGAGCAGTACCCACTAATGAGCGGACAGGAAAGAGACATTATCAATTTGCAAATGCAAGTACTTGGGGAGAGAGCAAAGGGCAAGTTGTTTGAAGCTCAGTGTATGAGACCATAAAGGTCTAGGACTTCAGGCAAGACATGTTCTTCTTAGATGGCTCTATGTTTCATATGCTTGAAGGCTGATAGATCTGCCTCTAGTGTGTTCAGTGAAAAGAAAACATCAGCATCATGAACATGCTTTTTTTGTCCAGATAAACACGATATAGACAGTATAAGCCAAATGCAGGGCACAGCCCTCTGGTCCTAAGGAAAAGTGAATTAGTAGAGAAGGTTAATGAGGGCAACTGGAAACTCCCAATAAATTCAAAGTTACAAGACAGCTCCAACACATGGTTCACAGGACTCGGATCACTTGTGTAGCATTGATCAGTAGGCTGAAAATGAGCTCATCTTTTTTTTGCCACTGACCTTTGCGAACTACTGCAGAACCATGAAGTGATGGTTTATGGCGTTGTGTTTGGCACCTACACTGTAGGTATAAAGAAAAGGCAGGCTAAAAAATTCCATGAAATTTACTCTGCAGGGGAAAACTGCTACAGGAGTTGGCAAGAATCTTAATAAGGGGTTGTAGAGTGCTCCATCAATGTGAGCACCTTAAATTGATGTCCTTATGGTTTGGAAGGCATATACAATCAGCTGCACTAGAACACTGTTTCTCATTCCCACAGTTATACCCAGTGCTATATCAAAAGCAATAATTGCATATTTCATGGCTACTCTAAGTTTGGCCAGATACAAGATCTGGTCTCTCATATGTTTGATTCAGCTGTAGCAGAGAATTGAAGGTTTATAGTGCAAAACCTGTTTCTCAGGTGTCTTTTGTCCTGCCCTGTGACTATAGTTAGACAAAAGACAGCTTTTATTTCAAATGGTCCATTTTTCCACTGAGCTGAGCCTCATCAAACCTTTTTGAAATATTAGGCAGAAGGCTGAGCTGGAGGGGAAAGGAGAACAACAGTCAAGTCACCTCCCAACCAAGAAGCACAGTAAATGAAAAAGTGCTCTCTCTGGAAAGGTACTAACCACAACCATCATCAGGTGAAGTTCTCAGGCAGTGTCAATCACCAGCTCCTCTGAAGTCAGTGAAGTGACACTGATTTATGGCAGCCAAGGGTTCAAGCCCACTATTACTTAGTTAACTCTAAATGTTCACCTAGCAGAGCACATTTCAATTATTTGCAATTCTAGAGGGAGATGCAATGTCACCATTAGCTCTTTTTAGAGTAGAGAGACTAGAGAACGAACACATCCCAATCTCCAAACACATCCGTATGGCTTATTTTAAAAATCCCTTGATACGACAATGACTTACAAAAGAAAGAAATTCTCTTGCATCCCTGGAAAGCTGTACATTCAAGTGATCTTCTTTAGAAAGCAGATTTCTCCCATTAATGGCAGAGATATTCTCCGTCCCCACCTCTTCAGATGTCCCCTTTTTCCTGTGTAGGTGTGATGGGTTGACCCTGGCTGGACGCCAGGTGCCCACCAAAGCTGTTCTATCACTCCCCCTCCTCAGCTGGACAGGGGAGGGAAAATATAACAAAGGGCTTGTGGGTTGAGATAAGGACAGGAGAGATCACTCACCAATTACCGTCACGGGCAAAACAGACTCAACTTGGGGAAAATTAACTCAATTTATTACAAATCAACCAGAGTAGGGTAATGAGAAATAAAACCAAATCTCAGAACACCTTCCCTCCAACCCTCCCTTCTTCCCAGGCACAACTTCACTCCCGGATTCTCTACCAACCCCCCCCCAGCGGTGCAGGGGGACAGGGAATGGGGTTTACGGTCAGTTCATCACATGTTATTTCTGCTGCTTCAACCTCCTCAGGGGCAGGACTCGTCACACTTCCCCTGCTCCAGCGTGGGGTCCCTCCCACAGGAGACAGTCCTCCACGAACTTCTCCAACGTGGGCCCTTCCCACGGGCTGCAGTTCTTCACGAACTGCTCCAGCATGGGTCCTTTCCACGGCGTGCAGTCCTTCAGGAGCACACTGCTCCAGCGTGGGTCCCCCACGGGGTCACAAGTCCTGCCAGAAAACCTGCTCTAGCATGGGCTCCTCTCTCCATGGGGTCACAGGTCCTACCAAGAGCCTGCTCCAGCACGGGCTTCCCACGGGGCCACAGCCTCCTTTGGGCACCCACCTGCTCTGGCGTGGGGTCCTCCATGGGCTGCAGGTGGAGATCTGCTCCACCGTGGACCTCCATGGGCTGCAGGGGGACAGCCTGCCTCACCATGGTCTTCACCATGGGCTGCAGGGGAATCTCTGCTCCGGCGCCTGGATCCCCTCCTCCCCCTCCTTCTTCACTGACCTTGGTGTCTGCAGGGTTGTTTCTCTCACATGTTCTCACTCCTCTCTCCGGCTGCCGTTTTCCGTCCCAGCAACTTTTTTCCTTCTTAAAAATATTATCACAGAGGCATTACCATTATTGCTGATTGGCTCGGCCTTGGCCAGCGGCGGGTCTGTCTTAGAGCCGGCTGGTATTGGCTCTCTCTCGAACACAGGGGAAGCTTCCAGCAACTTCTTACAGAAGCCACCCCTGTAACCCCCCCCGCTACCAAAACCTTGCCACACAAAACCAATACACTAGGATAGATCCAGCAGCTGGTCTGTCTGAAGCAGCCATTCTATGCAGAGCAGGGTAACTCTTTAAAATCCTCACAGCAACAAGATGTCTGTCTTTGAGATTTCTGGTTATATGAGGCCCACTCCTTGAAGCCAACAGTAGGCTTGGTTAATTTGGGTGTGCTGTGGACTAGGGCCCTGGTTGTCACAGTAGAGAGCTATAATACAATATCTCTCCTAAAAAGTAGATTGTTCCAAAAGAAAACAGGTTTTCATTATCTTGTTTTCTAAGGATTTGGAAATGATTGGGCCATGAAACCCACAGGCTGTACAGTCAGCTACAAATTTGTCTTTGCTGGATAAGTTTATCTTTTTTTTTTTTTCTCCTCTATTGAAGCATCGCTACTCATCAGTAGATGTTGCATCCTGTCTCCTGTGACATATAAGTGAATGCTTTCCATGCTCTTTATTTTCCTCTATGCATTCTGCTTGCATGGTTTACATTGCTCCACCATGGCAGACTGGGTGCTGAGAAAGGGAGCCAGGCAGGCAGCCCAACAACTGCTTTAGGAAACTGGGCTCGTACATGTTCTTAAGAGATTTGGTGCTTTCCAAAGGGGTTATATTTGATGGTTTTCTGTCTTCTGCTCTTAGCTTACAAGGGCATTATTTGGTACAGAGCTTGTTAGACAAAGTCCCATCAGGAATTCCCATAGGTCTTTTTCCTGTTCCCCATAAAGATCAGTGTAATGAAATTTAGAGAAAGGCGTACAGATGCTGATCAGGAGTAAAGGAATACCTCACTCCTGGAGAAGCGTTCCTAAACATAAACCTGAATGTAGGAATTAACTTCTCAGTAGATGGCTTTGTTGACAAATACACTAAAGGGCTGTTAGTAAAGGCATGCAGACTGGCACCATGGTTGGCTTTAGGGTCTTTTCTCTTTCAGCACAGCCCCACTTCCTGACAGTCTGGCTTCTGGTACTGACCAGTGATTCCTGGAAGTAACTCTGGGGTGCTGCTTAAGGTTAAAATGAAAATCATTTCTTCCTTCAGAAATGCTATAGAATGAGTTGTCCTGAGGCTCACAGGTAGCTGGAGAAGTGCTGGGCCTGCCCTTAACCTGGGAAAAAATAGGCTTTAATGGAGCGATGATGATTTGTGAGAGCTAAAGACTTTTGTGGGATTTGGCCACTTACGCTCAGGGACCAGAAAACTTCTGCTTTTTCTCTTCTGATCTTTCATATTGCCTCTGTAATTTTTCCTCAAGTTATATGTGCTCAGTGTGTTCTGTCGATGTGAGAAGTGGTAATGTCACTCTGCTAGGATTTTTATGGTTCACAGAAGGTAGGATTTGTATTGAGACAGATAGATGGCTGTCTGGTGCCCGAACACAATGTATTACAACAATTGACCCAAAATTTTCAACACTAAAATCCCAAATGATAGACTGAGGGGATCTCTGTCTGGGAGATTTCAGATGGATTTTATCTCTTTTCTCTGACTAATACAAACCTTTAAAAGCATATCATCCATGTCTCTTTGCCCAAATAACTGGAGATGATCAGAGTAAAGAAGGATCAATAGCAAATAAGTAGTCTACATTTTTCTCAGGTGTCAATGTAAAGGAGGTCAGACATGGCACACTGGGAAGGGAAGAATACACAGTTGGGGGGGGGGGGTGTTTTGCGTTCAGATAAGGACCATTCATGACAAAGGAGAAGGTGAATCCTGTTGCCCATACAGCTGGTAAACACAGGAAAGATAGCAGTGATGCTCATGTCCCACCGACAAGGCAGGCTCAGGGTCACACTGAGATCTGGGCTCTCTCTGTATGTGAGGGGGAAATGGAAAGGAGCAGAAGCACCAGCTGACGGGAGTGGTAGGGACACCACCCTACCAAGCTGCCTGTGGAGCCTGGAGCTGCCTCCTCATGAATGCAAGCAGCTGGTCACAACTGGAGGCGAGCTGTTCCCCTTTTGCTCGTGTTCCTCAGAGTGGCGGGGATCCACTCTCCATCAGAATAATCCAATTGAACAAAATGATTCATATTAGCAGGCACATCTGTCTGAGGCCAGAGCAGAACCCTGGTGTTAGTTTAATAAATGGTGTTCATTAAACTCAGCTGAAAATATAGTCTGGAGTGACTGATGGGGTGAACAGAGCAAAGAATAAGCAAAAGGAGTGTGGTGGGTTGACCCTGGCTGGGTGCCAGGTGCCCACCAAAGCCGCTCTATCACTCCCCCTTCTTAGCTGGACAGGGGGGAGAAAATATAACAAAAGGCTCATGGGTCAAGATAAGGACAGTTTAATAAAGTGAAAGCAAAGGTCGCGCGCAAAAGCAAAGAAAAACAAATGATGTTATTCTCTACTTCCCATCAGCAGGCGATGTCTGGCCACTTCCTGGGAAGCAGGGCTTCAGTATGCGTGGTGGTTGCTCCGGAAGACAAAAATGCCTTCCCTTCCGCCTCCCTTTACTTAGCTTTTATATCTGAGCTGACGTCATATGGTATGGAATATCTGTTTGGTTAGTTTAGGTCAGCTGTCCTGGTTATGTCCCCTCCCAAGATCTTGCCCTGCCCCAGCCTGCCATTGAGGGAGGGGGCAAAAATGTTGGGGAGACAGCCTTGATGCTGTGCCAGCGCTGCTCAGCAGTAGCCAAAACACTGGTGTGTTATCAACACCTCTCTAGCTACTAATGCAGAGCACAGTTCTATGAGGGCTGCTATGGGGACTATTAACTCCATCTCAGCCAGACCCAATACAATCTCCACCCCTTATTCCATACCATTTGCGTCATGCTCAGGTCCCACATAATTTAATACAGATGTCTTCTAACCATGTCATTGTATTTAATTCTCATTACTGAAATCCCTTCTTACCAACACTTACAACTGTAACTACATACTTAAACCACTTTTATACCCAACATACAGATTTATACATTCTTATTAATTACTATCCCCTGTCCTTTAAGAGATAGATATTCCATGGGCTTCTTCCACTCCTCCAGATGTTCACACACAGGTTATGACTTGGGCCCCATCCATCAAGATGAGTGGTCAGGACAGGAGAAGCAGTATGTTTGATTGTTGGGCACCAACACCGGCTTGGTTTGGGTCACCGATGCACTTGTCTGGTTCCTTGCGAAGTTCACTCCTTTACAGTTCAGGTCATTCCTGCTACATTACTTCCTACAACATACAACTCACATCACAGATTATTTTTCCCTCAAGGTTAAATGTCCTTGAGGCACACATTGGGTCTCCCCATCCTTCCGCATTACCCACCAAGTACACCCAGGTCCCTGAGCAAAGACGATCCCATGAATGGGTTTGCCTTTTCCCATGGGAGGAGAAATCCACACCGCCTTCCCCAGCCACTTCCCCATGTGCACTACGGGGACCTTATCTCCTCCCACAGTATGTAGGGGTTTTGTTTGGGCAGGACCAGGACGGCTAGCAGATCCTCTGGTGTTAACTAGCCAAGTGGCTTCTGCTAAATTTGTATCCCAATGCTTCCATGTCCCATTGCCTAGCGCTCTCAACATAGTCTTCAACAGTCCATTATATCTCTCAATTTTTCCAGATGCTTGCAGGTGATAGGGAATGTGGTACACCCACTCAATGCCATGTTTCTTTGCCCAGGAGCTTATGAGGTTATTTCGGAAATGAGTCCCATTGTCTGATTCAATTCTTTCTGGGGTACCATGTCGCCATAAAATTTGCCTTTCGAGGCCTAAGATCGTGTTTCGGGCAGTGGCATAGTTTACAGGGTATGTTTCTAGCCAACCAGTAGTTGCTTCCACCATCGTGAGTATGTAGCGCTTGCCTTGGCGTGTTCGTGGCAGTGGTCCAATGTAGTCAATTTGCCAGGCCTCGCCATATCGAAAACCCAGCCGCCACCCTCTGTTCCAGGGAGACTTTACTCTGGTGGCTCGTTTGATTGCAGCACATGTTTCACATTCATGAGTGACCTGTGTGAAGGCTTCCATGGTCAGGTCCACCCCTCGATCGCGAGCCCGCCTATATGTTGCATCTCTCCCTAGATGTCCCGATGTCTCATGGGCCCATCGAGCTACAAATAGCTCACCCTTACGCTCCCAGTCCAGGTCCACCTGAGCTACTTCTATTTTGGCAGCCTTGTCTGCCTGTTCATTATTTCGATGTTCTTCAGTGGCACGGCTTTTGGGCATGTGAGCATCTACATGACGTACCTTTAAAGTCATGTGTTCTACACGGGCAGCAATGTCCTGCCACAATGCTGCTGCCCAGATGGGTTTACCCCTGCGTTGCCAATTGGTCTTCTTCCACTGCTGTAGCCACCCCCATAGGGCATTAGCCACCATCCAGGATTCGGTATAGAGGTAGAGTACCGGCCACTTTTCTCGTTCAGCAATGTCTAGGGCTAGTTGGATGGCTTTCACTTCTGCAAACTGACTTGACTCACCTTCTCCTTCAGCGGCCTCAACGACTTGTCGTGTGGGACTCCACACAGCAGCTTTCCACTTTCGATGGTTCCCTACCACACAACAGGATCCATCAGTAAACAAAGCATAACGCCTTTCGTCTTCTGATAACTCATTATATGGTGGTGCCTCTTGGGCACGAGGTACCTCCTCAGGCGTTGCTCCAAAATCTCTGCCTTCTGGCCAGTCCATGATCTCTTCCAGAATTCCTGGGCGGTTAGATTTGCCCAGTTGAGCCCGTTGCGTAATCAATGCTATCCACTTACTCCATGTAGCGCTGGTTGCATGATGTGCAGAGGGGATGTTTCCTTTGAACATCCAGTGTAGCACAGGCAATCGTGGTGCCAAGAGGAGATACGCTTCTGTACCAACAACTTCGGAAGCGGCTCGAACCCCCTCGTATGCTGCTAGTATTTCTTTTTCAGTCGGGGTGTAGTGGGCTTCTGATCCTCGGTACCCCCGGCTCCAAAACCCTAATGGTCGACCTCGGGTTTCTCCTGGTGTTTTCTGCCAGAGGCTCCAGGTGAGACCATGCTCCCCAGCTGCAGTGTAGAGTACATTTTGTACATCTGGTCCTGTCCGGACAGGCCCAAGAGCTACTGCACGAGCTATTTCCTGTCTGATCTGCTCAAAGGCTTGTTGTTGTTCAGGGCCCCATTCAAAATAGTTCTTTTTCCACGTTACTCGATAGAGAGGGCTCACAAGCTGACTATAACCTGGAATATGCATTCTCCAGAACCCCACAAGGCCTAGGAAAGCTTGTGTTTCCTTCTTGTTAGCTGGTGGAGACATAGTTGCTATCTTGTTAACCACATCCATAGGCACATGACGGCGTCCATCCTGCCATTTTATTCCCAAGAACTGAATCTCCTGTGCAGGTCCCTTGACCTTGCTTTTCTTTATGGCGAAACCAGCTTTCAGAAGAATCTGAATTACTCTTTTTCCCTTCTCAAACACTTCTTCTGCCTCGTTGCCCCACACGATGATGTCATCTATGTATTGTAGATGTTCAGGGGCATCGCCTTGTTCCAGTGCAGTTTGGATTAGTCCGTGACAAATGGTAGGGCTGTGCTTCCACCCCTGGGGCAGTCGATTCCAGGTGTATTGGACACCTCTCCACGTGAAAGCAAACTGTGGCCTGCACTCTGCTGCCAAAGGAATGGAGAAAAACACATTGGCAATATCAATAGTAGCATACCACGTGGCTGCCTTTGATGCCAGTTCATATTGGAGCTCTAACATGTCTGGTACAGCAGCACTCAGTGGCGGTGTCACTTCATTCAGGCCGCGATAATCTACTGTTAACCTCCACCCTCCATCAGACTTTTGCACTGGCCATATAGGACTATGAAAAGGTGAATGAGTCTTGCTGATGACTCCTTGGCTCTCCAGTTGATGAATCAGCTCACGGATGGGAGCCAGGCAGTCTCGGTTTGTCCGATATTGCCGGCGGTGCACCGTCCTGGTAGCGATTGGCACCTGCTGTTCTTCAACTCGCAGCAATCCCACAATGAAGGGATCTTCCGAGAGGCCAGGCAGGGTAGATAGCTGTTTGATCTTCTCTATGTTTACAGTGGCTACACCAAAAGCCCATCGGTACCCCTTTGGGTCCTTGAAGTATCCTCTCTTGAGGTAGTCTATGCCAAGGATACAAGGGGCCTCTGGGCCGGTCACAATGGGGTGCTTTTCCCACTTGTCCCCTGTCAAGCTCACCTCAGCCTCCAATACAGTCAATTCTTGGCATCCCCCTGTCACTCCAGAGATCCAGATGGGTTCTGTGCCCCTGTACCCTGATGGCACCGGTGTACACTGTGCACCAGTGTCTACCAAAGCCTTATACTTCTGTGGGTCTGATGTGCCAGGCCATCGAATCCACACAGTCCAGTATATCCGGTCATCCCTTTCCTTCTCCTGGCCGAAGGCAGGGACCCTCTATTGCTGTTCCTCATCAGAGTATTCACTGTCTGACCCTTGCGGTGCCAGACCAGAAGTCCCCTCACCAGAATCAAGGGAGGTGGTTTCAGTTCTTCTATGCCTGGAGGATCGCTGATTGCTTTCTTGGGCCTCTACAGCAACGACACTGACAGCCTTCTTCTTGGGTGACCCCTTCTTAACAGCTGTCTTCCCTCTCAGTTCACGTACGCGGGCTTCCAACTTAAAGGTGGGTTCACCATCCCACTTCCTCATGTCCTCCCCTTGGTCATGCAGGAAGAACCAGAGCGTACCACGTGGCATACGCCTTGGGCTCCCTTTCCCTCTGACCGGAGCAGGAGAGGACTGATTTCTTGAAGCATCCCTAACAGCCAAGGCACTGTCCTGTAGGGATGAGGAGACACAGAGATTTTCTTCAAAGTTTTGGAGCCAAGACGACACTTTCTCCACAGTTGGTGTTTCCATATCTGGGCAATACATTGCTGCCAAGCTGTTAGAATACGACGCTGGGGCACCTTGAATCACCTTTCTCCACATGGCCCGTGTGCACAGGACATCCTCTGGATCTTTTGAGACTTCCTCATCATCTAGATCACTGTAGGTGACTTCCACCACTGCTAACTCTCTCAGGTACTGGATGCCTTCATCTGCGGTAGTCCACTTTTCTGAGGAATTCACAAGATCTTCCTTGAATGGATATCTTGCCCTCACACTTGAGAGGAGCCGGCTCCAGAGACTGCAAATTACTGCTTCTTTTCCAATTCCTCTTTCAATTCCCCGGTTTCTAGCGAGGGATCCCAGCTGTTGGGCTTCCTTGCCTTCCAGTAGCTGACTGTCGGCCCCATTATCCCAGCATCGGAGCAGCCAGGCAGGGATCCGCTCACCTGGCTGGCGGCTGTAGTCTTTCCGCAAGTCCCGAAGTTCTGAGGACGTCAGGGACCGGGTAGTTTCCGCTTCCTGTTTAAGTTCCCTCACTCCTTCCTCCAATTTCTTTATTGAAGGACCAGGTTCTAAATTAAGGCTTTCCTCTTCTTCTTCTTCCCTCACTAATCGATGGTATGGACCTGTTGATCTCCTTATCCATTGTTTCCTTTTCACTACTGGGGCAATTACTGTGGTGGTTGTTGTTGTTTGGGTCCCTATCTCAAGCATGGTGTCCTCAGATGCAGCCTGGGTCCCTGCCTCAACCGTGGTCCTCTGAGAGTGTTGAACTATGGCTCGGTAGGCATAGGCCAGGCCCCAGTACAGCGCAAGAAGCTGCTGGTTTTCATTGGGATAGGCAAGGCACCCTTCTATCAGGTGGCGCATCAGTTTGCCAGGGTTACTTGCCTGTTCAGGTGTAAAGTCCCAGATTATGGGAGGTGATAACCGTCCTAGGAATCTGCCCAAATCCTTCCATATACCCTGCCACCCAGGGACCGGTCGCTTGAGGGCACATTTCAGTATTGCCTCACCCGAAACTTGTCTTCTCTTATACCAGGATGAGACCAGATTCCACAATACCCATAATACACCACCAGTATTAATTATTAGTATTGAACAACTCACATAAGGGTGAACAAGGACCTCAGGAGCCTGCATAATAAAACCATTCACATCAATGCCTGGTAGGGAGAGGGAGATGTGTTCCCTCATCTCCTCCACAAGATAGCTTCCACAACACAGGAAAGCCATCAGTGCCAGGACAAAGCACACAGCCATTATTTGCATTACCATGTTCCCAAACTCAGCAAGGTAGAGATAAGCCAACAAGCTCCATGACCTGCACAGGAGCTTGCCACTTAATAACTAGCTAAGGCACGCTTAATGCAAAACTGCCATTGTCTTGCCCCACGTTGGGTGCCAAAAAGGACTGTGGTGGGTTGACCCTGGCTGGGTGCCAGGTGCCCACCAAAGCCGCTCTAGCACTCCCCCTCCTCAGCTGGACAGGGGGGAGAAAATATAACAAAAGGCTCATGGGTCAAGATAAGGACAGTTTAATAAAGTGAAAGCAAAGGTCGCGCGCAAAAGCAAAGAAAAACAAATGATGTTATTCTCTACTTCCCATCAGCAGGCGATGTCTGGCCACTTCCTGGGAAGCAGGGCTTCAGTACGCGTGGTGGTTGCTCCGGAAGACAAAAATGCCTTCCCTTCCGCCTCCCTTTACTTAGCTTTTATATCTGAGCTGACGTCATATGGTATGGAATATCTGTTTGGTTAGTTTAGGTCAGCTGTCCTGGTTATGTCCCCTCCCAAGATCTTGCCCTGCCCCAGCCTGCCATTGAGGGAGGGGGCAAAAATGTTGGGGAGACATCCTTGATGCTGTGCCAGCGCTGCTCAGCAGTAGCCAAAACACTGGTGTGTTATCAATACCTCTCTAGCTACTAATGCAGAGCACAGTTCTATGAGGGCTGCTATGGGGACTATTAACTCCATCTCAGCCAGACCCAATACAAGGAGATAGCAATTATCAGATGTCATTTGTTCTAATGGTACCATGGAATTGGGGCTTGTTTGCTGAAATCTTAATTTCATTTTGCTGAGGCAGAATCCATCAGAGAAGCTTATGCTGCAGCTACGATTCCTGTTTGTCTGGCCTTGGTAGGCAATGGGGCATTTTTGTTTTCCCCTTTTCTACCAAACACATCACTGAAAGAGCACAGAGCCCAAGGACAGGAAAGATGGAGGGAGCAGCCTTGCCTTTGCCATGAAAAGACTGCTGAGCAAAGGTCCCTGTGCTGCAGTGCAGAGAGGATGGATGGGCAGCGCCTTAGGACAGGGACCGTCCACATTTCAAATGCAGAACCAGTCATAGATATTCCCAGATCCTCTGCCATTTTCCCTCCATACCAAGGGGGTTTATAAACAGTCCTTATTTGGCTTCAGGAGAATTTTACACTCAATATGTGCCAGTGAAAAAGACTCTACAAAGGCTGGGATCTTCTTGGTGGCCAGGTCAGGGAAACTCCTAGCAGCTGTGCACTGATGGCTGCCCAAGATGTCTCAGCGGTGTTATGTGGAGCACAGGGAGGAGACAAAGGCACTGAGATGCTCCAGGCAGCTCAGACGTTCAGACCTCAACCCTGATGGTCCCGGGCTGCCTCCTTCAGGCACAGCTCACACCCTGTTGCCAGCTTGGCCAGTTGCTTGGCATTAGCATTCCTGGCCATAAGTCTTCACACAAAACACTGAATCCAGAGGGCTTGCTCTTAGGATGGAGAGCTGCTTTTCCCATTTCCCATTGAGCAGAGACAAGCTTCTTGGCCCTGACTTGCAGCAATTTATGGTCAGCACTTGAAGATTGTCTGGACAAGATGTTTTTTGTGAGTTGCTTTGGTTTAGTTTTAACTTCTCCCCACAAATATTCAAAGTCTTTCATGTGCTCCAGAGAAAGGCAAGAAAGGCTTTTATATTTATAGAATTGCTGGGCCAGCACTCAAGTCCCAGCCAGTCAGAAAAAAATCAAAAGAATAATGGAGAAGAAGGGAAACCTTGACCTCATAAGCTTTTAGCTTTGATTAGTTTGTTGGTGTCAGGAACCTTTTCTTGTTCGGGGCAGACTAGCTGTGGAAATGATTTTTTTCCCCTTCTCTTTAATCTGTCTCCTGTATTCGAATGGGGAAGGTGGAGCTAGTACCTGCCTTCCTGGAGTTTTGCTTCAGAGGAAGCAAGTGAGTGGACTTGCACACCAGCAGCGAGAGGCTGGGGCTTTTTTCCAGAGACTCATCTTCTCAATGTGCCCTTTGGCAAGAGGCTGAGCACCTTCAATTTCCCTCAAAATTGTGTAAGAATCAGTTGCAGACGTGATCTGCTCTGCAGATGGTCAGAGGTTGTTCTTGCCCTGGAGAGTACCGCAGAGGGAGAGAGAGTTGCAGAGATGTGCAGCATCTTTCTGATATTTGCCATGGACTCCACCATTACTAGCAGGCTTCGTACACAGCTGTGGAAGTGGGTGAGACATGCACTCAATCACACCTCTACCCCACCACCATTCCTCACTCAGTTAAATCCCTAGCCTTTAGGCACAGGGAGGAGCATAAAGGCTTAGGCTAACATGAGCCTATCATTTGTATGAGACTGGTGAGAAACTTGCTGAATGCACTGCAGCACAGAAAGCCTCATCTGACATCTCACTGAGGGCCTGTGTGGAACGAGCTCTTGGGTCTCACCTTGGTTCCTCCTTAACACATCTCTATAATGTGCAAGCCCTAATTGCTACTCAAGTTGGCAAGTGCATTTGAGAGCTGAGGACTAGAAGAGGGAAGAGAGGTAAGAACCTGTTGCACCCCTGGGGATAGCCTTTCTAGGCACATTGGCCAGTAAAAGCTCTCATTGCCGAAGTCTATTCATGGGCACCTTTCACTATGTCTTTGTCATGTTGGTATTAAAAATGTAAAACAAAACAAAATAAAAAAATCAAATTTAGATATATAGATTATTGTCTTAGAAATAATGAGTATAGCTATTAATCATTTTTGCAGTTCTTTTGAGGCCCTTTGACAAAATTTGAGGACATCAGATGACTGCAGTATGTTTCTAAATTTCAAACCAATGAGACCATTAATACTGGCATTAGGGGATGAAATTACGGGTCCAGGATATGAGGCTGGAACATCAGACACCCCTCTACAGCTTATGGTCATAGCAACACTTCAACTTTTAGTTACAGCAAGATCAGCTGGCAGGGTTTCCATTTCCAGATGGTCAGTGTCTCCCCCACCACCTCACTTCTGCCAGCTGAACAGCTCATATGATAGCTTCCTGACATGTTTAAAGTCACCAGCAGTGACCTGCTGTCTCAGTCATTTAAGGTGAACAGGTTGATTTAGAATAAAATGGGTTACAAAGCAAAGCTCAGCGGCAGAGGTGAAGGGGTCCAGCCTTGGGGTTCAGCTCTGTGGCGTTGGTGATGATAGCAGTCCCAGCCAGCACAGCTGCAGGCACACGGGGAAAGGCTTCATAAGCACAGGCTGGCTGAGGTGACAATGAACCAGAAACCCAAAGGACTGAGACTGATCAGACTCTTCACTGGATGCAAATGGAATTTGCAGTTTATTTTCAATACTTTTTTCAAAGTACATTGAAGTAATCTTATGAAACAGTCATCATGGGAATAAAAAAACCCAGCACATTGGTTTTCAGTGCTTTCAAAAAAATTGTTTTGTTTTTGATTGTTTTAAATTCTCAGACAAGAAGTTTTGATTATTTTTTAAGCAATCATAATGTTTGACTGATCACCTGCATTTTCCACCAAGAAAGACTTTGAACAAAAATGTGATCAAGCTCTAAATTAGAACCATATAAGTACCTCAGCTATAGCAATGAAATGTCACATACATAAGTGTTTTCAGAATCAAATTCTGACAGACTAAAATTTGCCAAGAGTTCTGAATTCTTCAGATGGAAACTGCTCCAACTATATGGAGGAATTAGTCTTATCTTTCTCAAACTCAGAAAGAATTATCATCTCCTTAATGAAAGTATCTTGTTTCAGAAATATCATACAGAATATGACTTCAGGAAGGGGTTTTTTTTAGAAAAAAATTAATAATATTTAATAATTAATAGAACTATGTAAACTTATTGAGTCATCCTGGGCTTTAATCAATTTGAAATATTTGGGACACCGATTTACACCTTACTGCTCCTTGCTGGAGGTACATTAGAGTTTTACTGCAATTAAAATGAAGCAGGCAATATTTTTAGCTAATTGCCCTGTGCACCTTGAAGTTAATTTGAAGCTGGAGGCAAAAAAAAAATATCAGAAGGAATAATTGAGTGTTGCAAGCTGGGAATATGTGTTCCTGGGTGCATTCTGATTTAGAGGGGTACAGAGGCTAAGCGAGATGCTGAACAGGCTTGGGAGAAGGGTGAAGTCTCAACCCTGCAGAATGGTCCCATTATGTATCACAAGGAAGCAGACCCACAAGTAGGGAGGCTTCACGTGTGTCGTGGTTTCAGCCCAGCCGGAAACAAAGCACCACGCAGCCGCTCGCTCACTCCTCCCGCCACCCTGGCCACGGTGGGATGAGGAGAAAATATAAAGGCAGGTCGTGGGTCGAGACAAGGACAGGGAGGGATCACTCACCACTTATGGTCACGGGCAAAAGACAGGCTCAACTTGGGGAAGAAACAAAATCAATTTAATTTACTACAAATCAAATCAAAACAAGGATATTAGGAAGTAAAACCAAACCTTAGAACACCTTCCCCCCCACCCCTCCCTCCTTCCCGGCTCAACTCCACTCCCAGTTTTCTCTACCTCCTCCCCCCGCCGGCACAGGGGAACAGGGGATGGGGTCAGTTCCTCACACCTTGTCTCTGCCACTCCTTCCTCCTCAGGGGGAGGACTCCTCACTCGTCCCCTGCTCCACTGTGGGGTCCCTCCCACGGGAGACAGTCCTTCACGAATTTCTCCAACGTGAGTCCTTTCCGCGGGCTGCAGTTCCTCACAAACTTCCCTGGCGTGGGTCCTTTCCGCGGGCTGATCTTCAGTCACACACTGCTCCAGCACAGGCTTTCCCAAGGAGTCACGGCCATCTTCAGGAGCCTCCGCTCACCTCCATGGGCTGGGAGGGGACAGTCTGTCGTCTCACCATGGGCTGCAGGGGCATCAACCTCCTTTGGCGCCCCTTCTCCCTCGCTGACCTCGGTATCTGCATAGATGTTCCTCTCGCACTCCAATCCCCCTACTCAGTGCAGGTTCCCCTTCTTAAATCTGTTCTCCCAGAGGCGCTACCACTGTCACTGATTGGGTCAGCCTGGGACAGAGGTGGGTCTGACTTGGAGCCGGGGAAGCTTCTAGCAGCTTCTCACAGGAGCCACCCCTGTGGCCCCTCCCCCGCTACCAAAAAAAACGCCACACAAACCCATAACAACGTGGGAGATGCTGCAAGGTACAAAACCTGACATGCAGCGCAGTAAAGCACATGGATGAGTATTTGCTGCACTTGGGAAGTCTTGCATGATCGTGGGGCACAGGGTGCCCCCATCACCCCAACTATGGGCAGGCCAGGTAGCTCCTGAGTCCAGCCCTGCCTCCTGCCACTGGCACAGGACCAGGCTTGGGGGAGCCCTGCCAGGGATGTCAGCTAAGAGGAGAGCTGCTGTCTCCTCCTTTCCTGGATGCAACCCCACACAAGCACCACCCCAATAACTCCTTCCTGCTCCTGGTGACCAATTACAGACCAAATCCCTAATCCCCAGCCTGGCAGGCAGCAGTGGGCTATCGTGTCTCATGGCAGGCACCTGAGCCCCAGGTAGGGTGTATCAGGCAACCTACTTAGAGGTCACAGGCAGCATAACCCTACCTGCTGAGATCCATGACCTGGGCTTGATTAGGGGTCTTCACATCATCCTAGGAGGTGCCATTCTCTGGTGGGGAAAAAGAAAGGGGATTGGGCATAGCATCTCTATCTAACCCTCAGCAACAAGAACAGGAGTGTGAAGCACTGGGTTCATCAGCGTTTTGATAAGCTCTAGTCAATCTAAATAGGAAAAAGCAGATCCAGCAGAGACTGGGCACAGAGGCTTGCTTACAGCTTCCCAATTAGACTTGGTTCTCAACCATGTACATTTTTTAATTAAACTGTTGGTACAATGCTCAGGAGATAGCAAACTCCTTGAGGCCCCTTCTAATAAAGACCCTTTCATTATGTGCAGAAAGGTAGCTACCACAGAACTTAATTTCCTCTCCCACCTAATGTTCACCAGCAGCAAAAGCAGGAGTGAGCACTTTGCATGAGGCAGAACAAATGCTCCTTGGGGCACAGGACCCACTGAGATGGCCTTTGGGAGTGGAAGAGGCTACAGGCTTTGCTGGAAAAGTAGCCACATAACATACGTTTGGCCTTTACCATCACTACCACCCTTCTTCCCAAAATGATGTGACTTCATTGCACTGACCTTGGCCTGCAAAACTCTTGGTAAAACACAGCCGAGAGAGAGGAACAGGGAGTCATGGCTATGTTTGCATGAGCAAGTAAATTCTGGATGTTGCTGAGTAGGGCGACCAGGGTTGTGACTGCTCAGCCCTTACCCATTGCTCCCTACTGCAACCCCAGTATTGGGCAGTCTGGAGCACTCCCCTGCAGCAGCCCACCCTGCATCCCCACTCTGTCCCTCCCCAGCCCAGCCCTTCCTCCTGCCACAACCTCCACATCTCTTCCGGGGTGTCTCCACCACCCTGTGATCCCCATCACGCTGTGACCACCTCTCCTGCCACCGCTCACGGACAGAGTGAGAAAAGGCAACACCGCATGGGGAACCAGTGACATTGATGCCTTGAATAAAGGCAGGAGAAGGAAAATTTTACTGTTTTGCTGTACTAATGCACTTCTGCTTGCTTGAAAACTTCAAAATTTCGGTATGTACTAATTAGATAAGAAAAACCTTGAGCTTTGTCAATGGTATGCGCTAAAGGCGCCAACAGACAGGAGGCCTCGGGCCTGATGTGCCTTGGGCCTTGATGATAAGCTTTGAGTTCTGCTGAGTTTTGTAATTAAAACTTGCCAAGGCCAGTTAGCTAGGAGAAAGAGATGACCCACACTGCGCATGACCAAAGGGTGGACACTATGTAAATGATAATATGAATATGTATGGCTGGAATAATATAAATTTTGCTTGCTGTAGGTAGCGGTGTGCACGATAGGTGGAGCGATCCTCCGTGCACCCAGCGCTGCAATAAAGAATGCCTGCTTTCTAAAACTCCAAATTGAGTCTTAGAGAGTTTCTTTGACCGGCTTTTTTTGGTAACAACATTTTCTGACCGTCCGGGCTGGCTTCTCCAGGAGCAGCCACTCTGTTATGCTGCTTTTTCATCTGCTGCTTGAGACTAATGGCTCTAGAAAAATAGATAAATCAGAAGTGACACAGCTATTGCTGCTTGACATTTTTTCATCAAACCAGCTGAGGGAGGAGGGGGTGACCAAAAAGTGACATTTTGACAAAATTGGCTGTTTACACAGCAAATTTTCATTCTAGCAGATTAAAAAAGAAATGCCAACAGCACAGAAAACAAAACTGTGTTGATTAACAATTTTGGCCTTCAAAACACTAAATTCCTGTTAAAAATAGACTGGTTTTCAGACTGATAAAAAAAGACAAAAATTAGTCTATTCCTCTGGCCACATCCCCCACCCCAGATTTGTTTTGTTTTTTAACTAAAATATTCACAGGAAAGAAAGCCAAAATAATGACAATTTTCCCCTGGAAAATAGTTGTCATTTTTCAACCAGCTCTTAATGTAACATACTTAAATGACAACAATCCTAGTAACAACACTGCATAGCAAGTAAGTCTCATGATTTGAAAGAAGTGCATTACAATTTATGAGCTAATTTTTATCACCTTTAATTTATAAATGGGAAAAATGAGGCAGGGTCATCAAGCATCTTAAAAAAAAACAACCCACAGAAAACATTAGCATTTGAAATGCTGGACTCCCATCTCCCTGTTAGATTACATTAGCTTCTCTGTCTGTATATGTGTAATTGTCTCTGTTGATATGTGTGTATATATATATATAGTACCTGTCACAACACAGACTGGACACACCAGGGAGCTGTGTTGAATTCGGGATTCCCTCGGGCTAAATTAAGGTGAAACGACACCAAACGATCAGTTAAAGATTTTATTCATGACAGAAGCAAACTGAACTTGGGAGGCATAACAGTAGGTGGCAGGGTTTCTCACAACAGGAATTGGCATGGAACTATCTCGGTAAACCGTGTAGCCCAGGGTAACCATATACATCAGTTCAGGGAATGAGGAGAGCCCTCCCGTTGAGTCACGAGGTTCAGAGCAGACCCCCTTGCTTTCCAGACTCCTCCTCAGAGAAGAGCCTTGGGGCGGCTGGACCCACTCTTAGTCTCAGACTTGGTCAACGGTTTTATGTCTTAAAGGGATGAGGGGTAGGGATTGTGGAAAAGGAAAAAGAGAGAACAAGACAGAGAGAGAAAAAGGAAGAGAGAAAGATTTCACTGGTCCTGGGTCCAGTATTGGTCCAGTCAGCCGAGGAGTCCAGTCAGCCAAGGGGTCCAGTTCCAGTGGGCTTGCGCACCTGGGGCTTCAGTGTGTGTCCTTTTATCATCCTTGCCCCTCCTTTGGGCGGGCACTCGAATTTATTAGGCCAGTTAGGTGTCATGAGCAGTTTGTGAGCCTTTGGGCTTGGGGGTTGTTTGTGGAGTAACTTCTCCTTCCCTGCAGCCGTGGCCATTGTTTGATCTTTGTATCAGAACAGGGAGCTGTGCACCCTCCAGCAGGCCCTCCCTGCCCTGTTGCTGATGTCTGTGCTGATGGGTGCTCAGCAGCTGCTTTTTACCTTGGTTCCTTGCTGGGCAGAGTTGGTTGTTATGCAGAGTTCGTCTTTAAGCAGAATTTGCCCCACCACAATGTTTGAGTCATTAATTCTTTCAGTCTCTCACAGTACCTCTGTATGTATACATATGTATGATATGTATGTGTGCATATTCATGTACATAAAGATTCATATACACTATCTGTCTTCTTTTTAACCTTCGGATTTTAGAACTGAAGCATCTGACAAAAATATTCTTTTTTTCTTTTCTTTGGTTTTTTTTGTCTTCCTAAAAATAGCACCCCAAGACTCCAGGTAAATGCATTGATTTCTAGTGTAAATGATCAGACTTCATTTAATCCCAGCATGGATGCAAAGTCCCCTTCACCACATTGCCCTTCCCAAACTAAGACATTTGGGCTCCTAATCTTGGACTCCCCAAGACAACTTTAGCAGCGGTTGTCGCAGGGATGGAGCCCCGTTTTGGAAAGCCCTGCCTCCTTCCTCTACCTCTGCCGGGCAGTCCAGGCAGGAGCGGGGGAAGGGGAGATCTGTGAGGTTTGGTATCAGGGTACGGTGAAGAGGGGGGCTGAAGCAGAGGGAAAGCAGAGCCACCCAGTATTGGAAGAAAGTTGGTGCAGAGGCATAAAACAGAGAGAAAAACTGCTATAGAAACCAGAAGAAAGGCAAGGGCGATAAACACGGGTTGGAATATTAATAATATTGATCAGCCTCAGAGGAAATAGCTGTAAAGATCTGTCACCCATAGGAAAAATATCTCCAGTGCCTTGCTATAGGTGTGCTTGGGCACAGGCTCCAGCAGATGGAAGGACAGGATCCTGACTGAAGTTTTGGATGGACTCACAAACACAGAAGTGTATGTGTAAACAGAGACTAATGTATATTTCATAAAGGTAAAGAAGTCTACATATGTGGTGGGCACATGAACAATATTCAGCCATGATCAGAGGCTTAGTTGTGAGCACAGGAGGTTGGCACTTTGGTGCTGGAAGAAGTGATGGCCTTTGAGTTTCTTTGGGGAGAGGTTCCTTCCTTCCAAGACAGCACAGAAAAAGGGATAGAAAAGATGATCCATGGGGACTTGGCTAGGAAGTTCTAGGGGGAAAGACACAGTAGAAATAACGAAGAACAAGAGGCAGTAAATTTATCCAGTGGAAGAAGAACTTCAACCTGGTAGCTCACCATGATGGAGGTAGTGTTGGGCCAATTCTGTGGTCCTGCAAAGACACAGAGCAATCTTGCACCTGTAGCTGGTTGCATTGGCAGGCTTAGCAGATACATTTTTACCCTGACAGCAGGTAGATAACCTGAGAGGTGTATGCAAGATACTGCACAAACCTAGCAGTACCTAGACTATACGGTGAATGTCACAGAGCACAGGAGCTGTGTACTTTTAAAGATCATCTGCACTTTCTTAGTTCATAAAGTCTTTAGGAAAGGCCTGTCCTTCTCTTGCTTTCAAAAGTTTGTTGTACAGATGGACACAAATCTTCCTCCATGTAACAGCTTGATTTTGTCACACTAGCAAGAGTATCAGTCCTTCTCCCATTAAAGCTGGGACAGTTTGCCATTAGCACCAGCAAGAGACAGGGCAGAATCCTTCCTGCTGTGCAGAGACCTGGATTCAGGCCATAACTACCCACCAGGCTGGTGGTGTAAATGGGACCAAAGCTTCCTCAGCATCCGCTTCTTGGTCCTCTGATAAATCCGTCCTTGGAAAATGATCCAGCGGTCTTGGCGCTACAGCCTAGTCTATCTCCAGAGACCCACGTTATGGCTGTCAGGTCTCAGCAATGACTCAGCTCTATGTGGAGCAAAAGAAATATAGATGAAGAGCTGAAAAATGATAATCAGTTGCAAGGGACATCATTGCTCTTTAGCAGGGCCATGTGCATAGAAAGTAGGGATGGAACTTATGAACAGACTGCCATTAAATGTCTCTTCTAGGGTAACCACGCATGCAGTTACTCATGTGGAAACAGTGAAAGAAAGCAGCCACAGAGAAGCTCCCCATGGGTTGCTCACTTGGCCTAAATGACTTACTGAGTGGCCTTATATTTCCTTTCTAGTCTTTGGAGAGTAAAAGAGACACCTTCAAGTCCGATTCATATCTTAGCTAAGCAGAATCATTGTTCCTCTTCACCTCCATGGACTTTACAGAGTTTAAGGTAAATGGACTCCTAAGTTGAGTGCTTATATCTGGATGGGATGAGTCCAAACCAAAAACTTCTGGAAGGAGTAAATCTTGCTCCGGCTTAAACATGGACAATGAATGTCTCCCACAATGCAGAGCTGATCCTTACAGTCTGGTCAGAAGCTGCTGTTAAAAGCTTTCCTGTGACAGAGGTGTTTGTAGCATTAGGACTACTGTGCTGACAGCACAGGTTACAAGGACATGACTAAAGTTATGTTTGCTCTAACCAAGGCTTTGACTGAAATTCATTTCCCCTGATGTTATAGACATACACTGTAACTATCTCCTTCACAGCTAGTCATTCAAGGTCCTCATTATAACCACAAGAGAGATATAGGGTCCTTTTGGCCATGGTTCACTATCTTGTCTGGAACAGTCCCTTAGGACAAGTGAATTGGGACCTACAAGCCCTGTCTGTCTCCACTAAAATGGGCCTAGAGTGATTTGCTCAGATGGAGATGTCTGCATCCTAAATCTCATTATTAGGACTTGAAGCCATTATCTCTTGCCAATGTTCAAGGAGAACAGTCTCACACTCCACTTAGATGCTTCAAAGAAGAAGCTGGGTTGGAGGAATATTGGCATTTACCAGATGTATTTGGCTACAGTTTGCTCAGCGGGGCAAGTTCTTGGTCAGTATTACCTGCAGCAAAGATACATTGCATACTCTGTCCATGTGCACAGACCCTAACTGCTCGGGAAGTATGCTCCTTCTTTATCTCCAAGGCATCACTTCTGAACTAGGTTGTATATACCTGTCTTCATAACCTTAACACTTTTACTCACAAATTTACTTTGGCAATACCCAGAGTTTACACCTGTTCCTAGCAAAGTGAATTGCTTTTCTTAAACAGATGAGTTTGGCTGGTGTTCGGCCTATCTAACACAGGCTGGGAACATTTCACGCCGCTGATGAAGCAGTCCTCATAAGATAGGTATCTAACTCTGACTAGACAACAGCAAAAGGTATTTGCCTCTGTAGCCCTCCAGAGGGAAAGTCTGTCTGCCCAAGTTTAAGACCTGAAAAAGGGATTGTGCACTTGAAAGCCTGTTTCATCTTACTCACTCAATCGACCTACATATATTACTGTTTATTACAAACCTTGCCTAAACTGAGCTATATCAGCTGTGTGGGCAGGACATGTCCCTAGAGAATGTCAAAGGGTCTTCTCCTCTCCACTGACTAGGTAGGTGCTGTAGACCCCTGCTTTAGAATGACAGCTTCATTTGGTGCCTGAAATACAGGTCCAAGTTAGGCAGACAGGACGAGCACATGTGACTTCCATGCGAAAGAACATTTTCTGGGGTTTTTTTGCGTGCTTTTTTAGCATCAGCAAGTCCTAATCCTTCACTTGTACATATATATGTTTGTGTGTGTCACACCCACAGTGTCTGAGGGTATGTGGAGGACAGGCAGAGGGATGGTAGTACCTGCTGCAAAGCCAGGGGTCACTGGCAGACCAGCCTGGTCCTTCCTGCTCCACCCTGTTGTGGTTTAACCCCAGCCAGCAACTAAACAAAGGATCATAGAATCATTTAGGTTGGAAAAGACCTTCAAGATCATCGAGTCCAACCATCATCCATGCCCAATAAACCATGTCCTGGAGTGCCTTGTCTATGTGTTTTTTGAATACCTCCAAGGATGGTGACTCAACCACTTCCCTGGGCAGCCTGTTCCAATGACTGACAACCCTTTCAGTAAAGAAATTTTTCCTAATATCCAATCTAAACCTCCCCTGCCGCAACTTGAGGCCATTTCCTCTCGTCCTATCTCCAGCCACCTGACAGAAGAGACCAGCACCCACCTCACTACAACCCCCTTTCAGGTAGTTGTAGAGAGCGATAAGGTCTCCCCTCAGCCTCCTTTTCTCCAGACTAAACAACCCCAGTTCCTTCAGCCGCTCCTCACAAGACCTGTGCTCCAGACCCCTCACCAACTTGGTTGCCCTTCTCTGGACACGCTCCAGCAACTCAATGTCTTTCCTGTAGTGAGGGGCCCAAAAGTGAACACAGGACTCAAGGTGCAGCCTCACCAGTGCTGAGTACAGGGGAACAATCACCTCCCTGCTCCTGCTGGCCACACTATTTCTGATGCAGGCCAGGATGCCGTTGGCCTTCTTGGCCACCTGGGCACCCTGCTGGCTCATATTCAGCCGGCTGTCAACCAGCACCCCCAGGTCTTTTTCTGCCGGGCAGCTTTCCAGCCACTCTTCCCCAAGCCTGTAGCGCTGCATGGGGTTGTTGTGACCCAAGTGCAGGACCCGGCACTTGGCCTTGTTGAACCTCGTACAGTTGGCCTCGGCCCATCGATCCAGCCTGTCCAGATCCCTCTGTAAAGCCTTCCTACCCTCGAGCAGATCAACCCTCCCTCCCAACTTGGTGTCGTCTGCAAACTTGCTGAGGGTGCACTTGATCCCCTCGTCCAGATCATTGATAAAGATATTAAACAGAACTGGCCCCAGTACTGAGCCCTGGGGAACACCACTTGTGACCAGCCACCAACTGGATTTAACTCCATTCACCATAATCCTTTGGGCTCGTCCATCCAGTCAGTTTTTCACCCAGCGAAGAGTACACTTGTCCAAGCCATGAGACGCCAGCTTCTCAAGGAGTATGTCATGAGAGACAGTGTCAAAGGCCTTACAGAAGTTCGGGTAGACAACATCCACAGCCTTCCCCTCATCCACTAGGCGGGTCACCTGGTCATAGAAGGAGATCAGGTTGGTCAAGCAGGACCTGCCTTTCATGAACCCATGCTGACTGGGCCTGATCCCCTGGTTGTCCTGCACATGCCATGTGAGCGCACTCAAGACGAACTGTTCCATAATCTTCCCCGGTACTGAGGTCAACATCACGCAGCCGCTCACTCACTTCCCCCCCACCCCGTGGGATGGGGGAGAAAATCAGGAAAAGAAGTAAAACTCATGGGTTGAGATAAGAACGGTTTAATAGAACAGAAAAGAGGAAACTAATAATGATAATGATAACACTAATAAAATGACAATAGTAATAATAAAAGGATTGGAATATACAAATGATGCACAATGCAATTGCTCACCACCCGCCAATTGATGCCCAGTTAGTCCCCAAGCGGCGATCCCCCCGCCCCCAGTTTATATACTAGACATGACGTCACATGGTATGGAATACCCCACTGGCCACTTTGGGTCAGCTGCCCTGGCTGTGTCCTGTGCCAACTTCATGTGCCCCTCCAGCTTTCTTGCTGGCTGGGCAGGAGAAGATGAAAAATCCTTGACTTTAGACTAAACACTGCTGAGCAACAACTGAAAACATCAGTGTTATCAACATTCTTCACATACTGAACTCAAAACATAGCACCGTACCAGCTACTAGGAAGACAATTAACTCTATCCCAGCTGAAACCAGGACAGTATCCACCTCTTATTCCATAGCATTGACGTCATGCTCAGTTCCCATACGTTCAGTTACATCCCGGTCAATCATCATCACATTTTCTGTCCTTTTGAAATATATAGACAATGAGATATATATATATATATATATATATGTTTATATGTATACACACACACAGAGCTATCATTCCTTTACTTTATGGGTTATGTTCATAAAATGTTCGTTGAGTTCATTTAGTTCCCGAGTCTAGGCTCCATCTGTCACACCAGTCTTTCTGGGCAGGAGGGATGGTGTAAAGGCCTCTCAGTTGGCAGAGCAGTATTATGCTTCAGTGCGGTGTGGCAACCAGGTGACGTTGGATGCAGCAGGAGGATGGTGTGCACTGTTGGATTGTTGCATGCTGGAGTCAGTTCTGGTTCCATCACTACTGCGCTTTGCTCAGTTTTATCACAGTTCATTCTTGCTTGATCTAAGTGATTCTTACTGTAGTACTACGGATATAGCATATAACAATTACAGTAATGCTAACATACAGTAGCAGGGTTATATAGCAACTAATATCATACAGTTTAATTCTGGCTATTCTCACCTAAAATTAAATCCCCTTGAGGCACACATCAGACTTCCCCATCTTTTCGCATCACCCACCAAGTGCACCCAGGCCCTTGAGCAAAAGCAATCCCACGAATGGGTTTGCCTTTGCCTGAGGCAGGAGTAACCCAGACTGTCTTCCCCAACATATTTTTTGTGTGCACTACAGGGACTTTATCCCCTTCTACAGTATGTAAAAGTTCTGACTGGGCAGGGCCACCCCGCTTGGCAGATCCTCTGGTGTTGACTAACCAGGTGGCTTTTGCTAAATGTGTATCCCAATGTTTGAAGGTTCCACCCCCCATTGCTCTCAATGTAGTCTTTAACAGTCCATTGTATCGCTCAATTTTCCCAGAGGCTGGTGCATGATAGGGGATGTGATACACCCACTCAATGCCATGCTCTTTGGCCCAGGTGTCTATGAGGTTGTTTCGGAAATGAGTCCCGTTGTCTGACTCAATTCTTTCTGGGGTGCTGTGTCGCCACAAGACCTGCTTTTCAAGGCCCAGGATAGTGTTCCGGGCGGTGGCATGGGGTACAGAATATGTTTCCAGCCATCCGGTGGTTGCTTCCACCATTGTAAGCACATGGCGCTTGCCTTGGTGAGTTTGTGGGAGTGTGATATAGTCAATCTGCCAGGCTTCCCCATATTTATATTTCAGCCATCGCCCTCCATACCACAGGGGCTTCAACTGCTTGGCTTGCTTAATTGCAGCACATGTTCCACATTCATGGATAACCTGTGCAATAGTGTCCATGCTCAAGTCCACCCCTCGGTCACGAGCCCATCTATATGTTGCATCTCTTCCCTGATGGCCTGAGGTATCATGGGCCCACTGAGCCATAAATAGCTCACCCTTATGTTGCCAGTCCAGGTCCACCTGAGCCACTTCAATCTTGGCAGCCTGATCCACCTGTTGGTTATTTTGATGTTCTTCAGTGGCCCTACTCTTGGGTACGTGAGCATCTACATGATGTACTTTTACAACCAGATTCTCTAGCCGGGACGCAATATCTTGTCACAGTGTGGCAGCCCAGATGAGTTTACCTCTGCGCTGCCAGTTGCTCTGCTTCCATTGCTGTAACCACCCCCACAGGGCATTTGCCACCATCCATGAGTCAGGATGGAGATAGAGCACTGGCCACTTCTCTCTTTCAGCAATGTCTAACGCTAGCTGGATGGCTTTCACCTCTGCAAACTGACTCGATTCACCTTCTCCTTCAGCAGTTTCTGCGACTTGTCGTGTAGGACTCCATACAGCAGCCTTCCACCTCCGATGCTTTCCCACAATGCGACAGGACCCATCAGTGAACAGGGCATATTGCCTCTCATTTTCTGGCAGTTTCTTATACAGTGCGGCCTCTTCAGCACGTGCCACCTCCTCCTCTGGCGACATTCCAAAATCTTTGCCTTCTGGCCAGTCCGTGATCACTTCCACAATTCCTGGGCTACTGGGGTTTCCTATGCGAGCTCGTTGTGTGATCAGTGCGGCCCACTTACTCCACGTGGCATCAGTTGCATGATGTGTAGAGGAGACCCTCCCTTTGAACATCCAGCCCAGCACTGGCAGTCGGGGTGCTAAGAGGAGCTGTGTTTCAGTACCAACCACTTCTGAGGCAGCTTGAACTCCTTCATATGCTGCCAATATCTCTCTTTCAGTTGGAGTATAGCGAGCCTCGGATCCTCTGTATCCCTGACTCCAAAACCCCAGGGGTCGGCCTCGGGTCTCCCCAGGTGCTTTCTGCCAGAGGCTCCAGGTAGGGCCATTCTCCCCGGCTGCAGTATAGAGCACGTTTTTAACATCTTGTCCTGCCCGGACTGGCCCAAGGGCTACTGCATGAACAATCTCCCGCTTCATTTGTTCAAAGGCTTGTCGTTGCTCAGCCCCTCATTTAAAATCGTTCTTCTTCCGGGTCACTTGACAGAAAGGGCTTACAATCAGACTGTAATTTGGAATATGCATTCTCCAAAAACCCACAACACCTAAGAAGGCCTGTGTTTCCTTTTTCTTAGTCGGTGGGGACATAGCTGCTATTTTGATGATCACATCCATAGGGATCTGATGATGCACGTCTTGCCATTTTACTGCTAAGAACTGGATCTCCGGTGCAGGTCCCTTGACCTTACTTTCTTTTATGGCAAAACTGGCTTTCAGAAGGATTTGGATTATTTTCTTCCCTTTCTCAAAAACTTCTTCTGCCATGTTGCCCCATACAATGATGTCATCAATGTACTGCAGGTGCTCTGGAGCTTCACCTTTTTCCAGAGCAGCCTGGATCAGTCCATGGCAAATAGTGGGGCTGTGTTTCCACCCCTGGGGCAATCGATTCCAAGTGTACTGGACACCCCTCCAAGTGAAAGCAAACTGTGGCCTGCACTCCGCTGCCAAAGGGATTGAGAAAAATGCATTAGCAATGTCAATTGTGGCGTACCACTTAGCTGCCTTTGATTCCAGTTCATATTGAAGCTCTAACATATCTGGCACAGCAGCGCTCAGCGGTGGCGTGACTTCATTCAGCCCACGATAATCTACTGTTAGTCTCCATTCCCCATTAGATTTCCGCACGGGACGTATGGGACTATTAAAAGGTGAGTGAGTCTTGCTGATCACTCCTTGGCTCTCCAATTGGCAAATCAGCTTACGGATGGTGATCAGGGAGTCTCGGTTGGTGCGATATTGCTGCTGGTGCACCGTCGTGGTAGCAATTGGCACTCATTGTTCTTCAACCCTCAGCAACCCCACAACCGAAGGGTCTTGAGAGAGACCAGGCAGGGTAGACAGCCATTCAATCTCCTCCGTCTCCAATGCAGCTATACCAAAAGCCCATCGATACCCCTTTGGGTCCTTAAAATACCCTCTCCTGAGATAGTCTATGCCAAGGATGCACGGGGCCTCTGGGCCAGTTGTAATGGGGTGTTTCTGCCACTCATTCCCCGTTAGGCTTACTTCAGCTTCCAATACGGTTAGCTCTTGGGATCCCCCTGTCACACCAGAGATACAGATGGGTTCTGCCCCTTTATAACTTGATGGCATTAGGGTGCATTGTGCGCCAGTGTCCACTAGAGCCTTATATTCCTGTGGGTCTGATGTGCCAGGCCATCGAATCCACACAGTCCAGTAGACTCGGTTGTCCCTTTCCTCCACCTGGCTGGAGGCAGGGCCCCTCTAATCCTGGTTAGAGTATCCGTTACTCACTTTTCGCACATGTGAATCAGAAGTCCCTTCAAGAGGATCAGAAATGAGATCAGCCCTTCTACTCTGTCTGGGGGACTGCTCACACGAAACTGGAGCAGCAGTTTTCCAAGAAGAATCCTCTTTTCTGGTTGCTTTTTCTCGCAACTCCCGTACCCGTGCATCCAGGACTGAGGTAGGTTTTCCATCCCACTTCCTCATGTCCTCTCCATGGTCACGCAGGTAAAACCACAGGTTAGCCCGTCGTGTGTACTTTCTCTCTCCTCTCTCTTGGGCAGAGGAATGCTTATTCCTAATAGCTGCGATGTGGGCCTGTACAGGTGGGGAGAAGGACATATCCACTTTGAATTGCTGGAACTCCCAGGACAATTCCTCTACAGCTGAGACACAGGCCCGTAGGGAGGAAGAGAGACTTCCTTCGTATTGCCGGAGTTGGACAGCCAGTTCGTCCACCGTTTGTCCATAGCCTCCTTTCCAGGACTTTACTGCCAATGAGTTGGCATAGGTTGGTGGTGCACTTCGTAGAAACTTCCGCCACATGGGTTGTGTGCATTGGACTTCATCTGGATCTGTGGGTGACTGCGCATTTTCTGGATCATTATAAATCACCTCCAGCACGGCTAATTCCCTCAGGTACTGGATACCTCTCTCCATGGTGGTCCACTTGCCTTGGTGACATGTAACTTCATCCTTGAAGGGGTATCTTTCCTTCACACCTGACAGAAGTCGCCTCCAGAGGCTGAGGACTTGTGTTTTTCTCCCAATCGCCTTGTCAATGCCCCCTTCCCTAGACAGGGGTCCCAACTGCTTGGCTTCCTTACCCTCTAATTCCACACTACTAGCCCCATTATCCCAGCATCGGAGCAGCCAGGTAACAATGTGCTCACCTGGGTGGCGGCTAAAATCTTTTCACATGTCACGCAACTCACTCAGGGATAGAGATCGGGTGATTATTTCAGGTTCTGCCTCTTCCTCCTGTTCTCGCGATGACCCTGGTTCATCCTCATCTCTCACTAAGCGAACTGATTTCTTTGTGTGTTTCTTTTTCTGTACAGGGGCGACTGATACTGGCACAGGTTGGTTCTCTGGTTTAGCTGCAGTACCTGTCACCGGGGTTGGGGTAGCCGCGCTGCCTGTTGCCGGGGTAGGGGTAGCCACGCTGCCTGTTGCCGGGGTTGGGGTAGCCACGCTGCCTGTTGCCCTGTTTTCCATCTTTTCCCCGTTTTCCCCCTGAGGGTGCTGCCTAATATCAAGCAGTGTTTGGTAGATACTGGCCAGGGCCCAGCACAGTGCAGCGAGTTGTGCCTCTCTGGAATAGCCACAGCATTTTCCTATCAAATATTCTACCACTTCATGAGGGTTCTGTAGTTGTTCGGGAGTGAACTTCCAAGCCACCGGAGGTGAGAAGTTCTCTAGATACCTGCCCATATCCTCCCACATGCCGTGCCACCCATGAATATCCAGCTTTGGGGCAGATCTCTGGGTGGTACTCTTAAAAAGCCTTTTTGTAGCCCTAAACAAGACCTGAAACATATTCAGGAGGCATAGCACTAACAGCACACTGGCTTGCGCATCTCAAGGGTATTCAAAATTCTCAAAAGCTGTTGTAATTAGTCGGAAGGAGAGAAGGGAGGCGAACGGACGGGAGGAAGTATCCCCCCCTGACTTCCCCATGGATTGGCTGTAATTACCAATAAAATCCGATAGAAGGTGCCTGAAGTATGGAAATGATATCACTGCCTCATACAGATACCATCTTAACCTCATGACCAGTGATGTAATCATTTCACGAGTCGACATTGCCCAGTACAGCAAAATGATAATCCCAGTCACTCTCCCAGAGGTGAGAAACGTAACTACAGGCAATACATAGAGCATATAAGAACTTACAAAATGCCACCATGTGAACAAATGAACCAACATTGTGACCAGCGACTATTTAACTAATATAAGAAATGCGTATGACAATTTGTTTCAACACGCTCCGCCGAATGCTGTGTTATCCTACCCTTCGTGCCCCACGTTGGCGCCAAAAAAGGACTGTCGTGGTTTCAGCCCAGCCGGTTAACAAAGGACCCACGCAGCCGCTCGCTCACTCCTCCGCCCCCTCCGGTGTGATGGGGAGGAGACGGAGGAGAGGAAAAGAAAAAAACTGGAACCTCGAGGGTTGAGATAAGGGCAGTTTACTGGGACAACACAAAAAAGTTACAACGACCTGGTACTATGAAAGAGTATACAGTAAAAGAGTGATGCACAGTGCAACTCACCACCGGACCCGACGCTCCGCCACTTCCCCCACGAGAGTCGAGAGAGCTCCCTCCAGCCCGCCTCCCATTTATATACTGCGATGATGTCACATGGTATATGGAATAGCTCCTTGGCTAGTTCAGGTCAGCTGCCCGCTATGCCCCCCACCTCCCAGGTTCCTGTAGAAATTAACTCTATCCCAGCTGAACCCAGGACAACTGCCCATTAGACTTTTGCACTGGCCATGTGGGACTATTAAAAGGTGAGTGAGTCTTGCTGATCACTCCTTGACTCTCCAGTTGGCGAATCAACATGTGGATGGGAATCAGAGAGTCGCGGTTGTGGTGCAATAGTTGTGTGGTGCACCCGTCGTGGTAGCAATTGGCACCTGTTGTTCTTAACCCTCAGCAACCCCACAACCGAAGGGTCTTAAGAGAGGACAGGCGGGGGACAGCTGTTAATTCCCTCCGTCTCCAAGGCAGCTATACCAAAAACCCATCGATACCCCTTCGGGTCCTAAAATACCCTCCGAGATAGTCTATGCCAAGGATGCATGGGCCCGGACCAGTCACAATGGGGTGTTTCTGCCATTCATTCCAGTTAGGCTTACTTCAGCTTCCAATACAGTTAACTCTGGGGATCCCCCTGTCACACCAGAGATACAGATGGTTCTGCCCTTATAACTTGATGCATTAGAACAACTGTGCGCCGGTGTCTACTAGAGCCTTGTACTCCGTGCGTTAACGTGCCAGGCCATCAAATCCACACAGTCCAATAGACCTGGTTATCCCTTTCTCCACCTGGCTGGAGGCAGGGCCCCTCTAATTGGCCGGAGTATCCGTATTCATTCTCGTAAAATTGGCTCAGAAGTCACTTCAGAGGACAGGAAATACAGCATCAGCCCTTCTACTCGGTTGGAAAAACTGGAAGCGGCATTTTCCTGGGAATCCCCTTTTGTGGTCGATTTTTCCTGCGCAACTCGGACTGTGATTAGGACCGAGGTAGGTTTCCATCCCCATTCCCATGTCCTCCTCATGACACATAGGTAAAACCACGGGCACCTCGCGGTGTGTACCTTCTAATTCTCTCCTCTTGGGCAGAGGAAGCGCCTCAATCCTAATAGCTCAGACATTGGTCCTTTACAGGTGGGCAATCGAAAATACCTCTTTGAATTGCTGGAAACAATGTGGCTAGGGCATGAGAAGCGAAAAATCCTTGACATTAGCTCTAAACACTACTTAGCAACAACTGAAACATCGTGTATAACAAATTCTTCTCCATACCTAACCAAAAACATAGCACTGTACCAGCTACTAGAAAGACAATTAACTCTATCCCAGCTGAAATCAGGACACACCCATAAGAGAAAATGTTTTCCCCAGTCCAGGTTATGTCAAAACAACCTCTCTTCAGCTTGAGAGTTGCCTGGGACTAGCATCCACATGTATGCGTATTGCCCATGGTGCTGCCACCCCTGTCTGTGCAGCCAGTGCCATCCCATACTCCAACCCCAGACAGGAGATGTGTGTTGCTTCTTGTTCCCAGGGATAGAGCGGATATGATTTGGTTGGCACCAGAACTCTCCCATTCCTGCTGCCTCGTTGCTCATCAGGGGAGCAAAGCATGTGAGCCATTTTCCTTGTAAAGGCCTAACCCATGATGTGGCACAGACTGAGGGTATGAAAGAGCCAGTCTGTGCTTTTTATTGGTAGGTGGCCCGCTGTCCTCCTCCCCACCTGCTCTCTTTTTATTGTGTGGTATGACATAGCCAGAAAGCCCTGAGGGGTAGAGGGATGGTGAGGCCTTTTCCTCTCCATGCACAGCTGGACCTGTACAAACTGACACTATTGCTAATTGGCTACCCAGGGAAACAAGTGACAACAGCTCTACCCTGGGCCTCTTCAAAAGACTTTGTTCATCCTCTTGGCATTGTGAAATCATGTAGATCCAAGATTCTGCATCTGCCTTCGTGGGTACCATTCTATGCTTCACTCAAGCTCACAGGAGCTCAGGTTGATGTGGCTTCAGCTCATCAAAGGGGCCAGGATGGGGCCAGGACCAAGGCATCAAGAAGGAGAGTGACCACAAGACAGCAGCCAAATCTGTGGAAAAAAGTGTGGAGCTGAACCAGCGATTCAGATGCGTGGGGGTTAGTTCAGGCATGTGTCTCGTGTCAGATGAGGCATAACTACTGTAGCCAAAGAGAAAGCAGGTTTTTTCAGCCTCAGAAAAAAATATAGAAACAGTAAAAAAAACCCAAAATAAGAATTTTCTCTATGCCAGATGCATGACTCAGGAGAGAATGTCAACAAGATTCTTGTGGACACTCAACACACAGGCTGAAATTTGAGTCGTGTGCAGGATTTTCGAGAAATAGAGGTGAGGAGAGTATGAACCCCGCCAAGGGGAAGAAAGGCAAAACCTGAAGACACAGGGTGCAGAGCTGCGACTCGGACAAGGTATGCTCTGTGTAGTGATTTTGTGTTTAATGAGGGCAAAAACTCCTGGGCAATAGTAGAGGGACATTTTCCTTTGTAGGAGCGAGGAAGTGTGTTCTAGGAGATTGTAGCAACCAGCCCCTGGCAGTTTCTTTTATCTTCTTCTTTTTCTTTTTCTTTCCTTTTTTCTTCTTCTCTTTTCTTCTCTTCTCACTTTCTCTTCTCTCCTTTTTTTCCATTATTTTTTAAATTCAAGCCAGAGCCAAATGCCAAAGGAGTAAATGTCCTTCTTTTAATGATGCTGATTTAGGGACGATTGTATCATCCAAGTCCTCCTACAAGTCTGCTTCCCACACCATACCAGCATTGCTGTGTTTCGGAGCCCACCATCCTGTGAACCTCAAAATGGGCATGCAGCAACCAGCAGTAGTTGCTTTTCTTTTTTTTTCTCAGTAGCCAAAGCAGCTCTTGGTTTATTACCCCCCCATGATTTTAAACTTGGGATGTAATTGAATTAGAGTGGTACTGGCTCCGAAGTCCATCCGAGGAGGAAATGAAGGCTCCCGGGCCGGAGGACTTTGGCTAGCATCCACAGCAAAGCAGGATGCAGAGGTGGTGCAGGAAAGACCAGTGCTAACGAAAGGCATTGGTTGGCAGTTGAATGTATTTATTTCCAGACTTTGCAAAACCGATTGTGTATGCGCTCATTCATTCAGTGCATGCTCCCTCAACAGCCGATGCTAACGGTTGTACTGTTCAATGTTGACTGGTGTCTACATTTAAGTGTGTGGTTTAGTGTGTGTCTCTGGTAGGCCTTCTCCATCCTTTTTTTCTTCCTTCCTTTCTTTTCTTCATCCTTTCTTCTGTTCAGTTTGTTTTGACTTCCTTTCTGTTTCATTTTATATAGTTTAATGCAAGATATAATCCATATGAGTTTTGATGATGGCTGTGTTTGTAACTTTTTTAGTTATTCTTTATTAGATATATCTGATTCCCCACCTTTCCCTTTTCACACGATATATAATATTATATAATATAAAAAAAATCTTGTTCTTCTGGGCATTCAATCAAAATTTCCAACATAAACAAACAAGAGCCAGTCAAACCACCCACCGTCTCGCGCTAGCTAGGAAAAAAAAGTTCACGTAATGACATGAAAGTGGAGAATACAGTCCCCCAGGCCTAAGTTCAAATCAACTCGAAGTTGAAAGTGTGACATGATGGCGTCATGTAACAAGCTAAGAATTGGTTGCATGACATGCGTCAAGTTTCGTGCAGGTGCCGTGATTGAAGCATTTTTCTTGGATGTTGTATCAGTTGATGATTGGCCAGTCATGATCACATGTGCCTTTTTTGACTTTGTGCTGCCACAATTTTTTGCTGTGCTCATTTTCGTTTTGTTTTTGGTGCTTGCAGTGGTTTCTTTATTTGTCGTTTGATTTCTTGTCAACGTTTTATGCTTCTTTAGATGTCACATAGAAGAAAAAAAAAGATGGATTCCTAATTCTTTAGAAAAAATGGGATTGTTATAACTACAGATAATTTGGAAAAAAGAGAGAGAAAAAATGTGTGGTTAATTTTTTTGCACTGAAAATCTTGTGATTTTTTTCTTTTTCTGGAGAATTGGGGGCCTTTTTCAATTGACACCTTTTTTTTCCCTTAGGATATTTCAAATCACATTCTAAAAATTAAAAAAACAAATCAAAACCAAAAACCAAAAAGAGTAATGATAGTAACAGTAGTTTGAAAACTATAGCAATCCAAAAAAAAGCAACCCCAAGAAAAGCATCATTGTATATCTTTTCAAGAATTCCTAATTCTAAGGTTCCGTATTACAGCACCTCCAGCCAAAATTAATTGCTCAGGGGGAGGGAGGGATTGTTTTGAGTGGGAAAAAAACCCCATCCAGATCAAAAAGCAAAATGCATCTTTTTGTTTACAACTGAAAAAGGGTCCTTGACAAGTGTTTTTATTTTTTTTATTCTATTATTATTTTTGGTGTTGTAATTGTTTAGACTGCTGTGTACGGTTTGCTGTTTGTTGAACCAACAGTGTGAAAACCTGCCAGCATGGATTGATATTCCGCATGACACTTTTCCACCAGAGTGGACCTTTTGCAGTTTCTAAGTTTCTTGATGTAATAAATCACCGAGTGTATAAGAAGAACCTGCTTGCTAGAAAGAGATAAGAGCTAATCCCTTAATGATTAAGCAACCTACTTAAATGTCAAGCCTAGTCGGATCATGATTATATTTTTTTTAAATAACTTTTTTATTTAAGAAATGTTGTTTACTTTTTTTTTGCAAAAAAAAGTTTATTCCAACAGTCTTTTTTAATTTAACCTCCTATAAATTACCTGTTCAAAGTCCTACTTTTTGACATTCACAAAGGAGAGTAGATGTTATTGGCAGCTATGTCTCCACAGAAAGTTCATGCACTGTCATAGATGGCACCCCATTAAAATGTAGACCAATTCTTTCTCGATACCTTTCACACTACAAAAGCCCACCAAGCAAGATTGTGATCTGGCATTGTAAAGTGGCGCTTAAAAATAATTAAAATGCAGCTATCTGCAAATACATAGTGATACAGATTTATGTAGACATGCCCTACTATTATTTTGATTTATTACTATTAGGAACAATTGTACTTTTCTCTATCATGATCGTGACTACCTTGCTCACTTTGGGTTTGATCCGGTTCTCACTGAAGTCAAGGGGAATCTTTCTGTTGACGTTGAGTGGGAGCAGAATCAGAGCCAATGCCTCCAAAAGCAAAACACCAGACCAGAAGCCCCATCCTGTCCCAATTGAAGGGAGAAGAAAACACCCATTACTTTCAACAGGAGCAGGATTGGGCTCAAAACAACAGGCTTGTTTTTAATTTAATTTTCATTTTTTAGGTCTTTTTTCCTCCCTGTCCCAAATATCCCCCACCTTCCCTACTTCCCCCTCCCCTTTTTGATTTAATTTGCAATGAATGATCTTCATTTTTTTAGGGCAGCAGCTGAATGAGCCACATTTAGGAAAAAAGTATATATATTAAAAAAAGGAAACTGTTGGATTACACCTTTGACATATCAGCAAATATCAATCAAGCTGAAGACTTCAGACTTATTCTCTCTTTGATTGTTTAGACTGTAACATTTCTTCAAGAAAAGTATCACATCTGCTGACTTCGAAGGACATGCGCTTGAAAACAACCAAACAAACAACATCAGTAAAAAATCAGAACAGGAACAAGATCAACCAGGATTTCTGAAGAGACACTGATATCACCACAGCGGCTTTTCTTCAAACAGGAGATGCAAACCTGGATACTGACAAAGGAGTGCCTGTTTGCCACCAAGGATGGAGTTACCATGCATGAACCATGGTAACAGTCACTGAGCATCTTTATCTGTCATTCCTTAGCTATATAGGGACCAAAGGACAAAACTTTTTACCGCAGACTTGTAGCTGTATGTAAAATATGGAAGTTCTTTCCTTTTCTCTGAGCTGTTCCTAAAACAGTTTTTGAGAGCGATTATATGAAATATGTAAAAAAATTTAAAAATATGCTTAAATGCTTTTAAAACAGCAAGATAATAGTTCTTTGATAATTTGGGAGGTTCTTTGGTTATACATTAATTAGAGTCTATGAAGCTTTCATATGGTTTTCTGTATAATAGGTAAGGATTGTGCTGTTAAAGGCAGGTAAGATGAATATCTATGAAAAGCAAAAAAGTAAATAAATACATAAACAAATACATAAAAAGGCATAGACAAGAGAAAAGATAGTTGATATTAAAAGGAAAACAAAAAAGGTTTGTAAATGCTTCTAACTCTCCCCATTTAAAATCCTAATAGTTGTACAGAATTTTAAAAAAAGAAAGTTTAAAATACCTATATAATAGAAAAAATTAGACAACATTAAAAAATAAAAAAATAAAAAAAAATACTACATAGAACTTAACATTAATGCTAAAAACAAAGATGTTGTAGAACTGTAATTTTTGTAGAGTTTAGACTGAGCATAAATTCCTACTCTGCCAATTGTTGTTGGATGTTGTTATTTATCAAGGAGAAAAAGGAGAGAAATGGCTATTTTGGCAGCTTTTCTAACTGCAAGCATTCCAGCTATTAAAAAAATAAACAAAACAAAACTCGATTCTGTAGACAATGTAAATGGGAAACAAAACAGCTGTCTTTTTATCAGACTTTAGTTCTAACTTGAACAACAAAACACAGCTAAACGCTTCATGTCTTCATGATCTGCTGTCTGCAAAATTCCCATCATCCTATGCTTCAGTAGCTTCCATATTTGCTCTAGAAACCTTCAGGGCAAGGGGTTAGCCTAGAACCTTAATCTTAAAAAAGAAAAAAAATAACATAAAAAATAAAAGCAAAAAATAAAATAAAAAAACAATCTCTTTGAAGAATTTCTGAAACTGTTTACAAGGAATTTTGAAAAACAGGGGGATGTTTAAAAAAAAAGATGCTGGCTCTGTTTTTCTGTAAATAAATTTCCATATTTTGTAGGACTTTTAATTGTAATGATAGAGAAAAAACAAGGAAAACTATTTAATGAAAGCACGATATTTATCTTTGGTAAACGACTTTAGAGCAGTTAAAAAACATAAGACATTGCTTTAAAAAAATCTGAATCAGAAAAAACAATTAATTATTTAAGAACACATATTTTAAAGTATATCATATTTATTATAATTTATTTTCACAATCTTAAAACTTGATTTACATCATGCTCACACTTGTTTGCATCGATTGAGCAGTGTGATAATTGTTTCTGATTCCTTATTTGGTTTTACTTTGTTATAATGTTCTTGTTCGTTTTTCTTAGTTTTTTTTTATCTTGATCTCGAACTTTCTTCCTTTCTCTTTCTTTTTCTTTTAGTTTTTATTTTAATTTTAATTCTCTATTGGGCCTGATCTTACAGTCCTTACTCTGTCAGAACTCCCACTGGGATGTAGCGGGTATTTTGCCCGAGTAAGGACAGCCAGACTGAGCCCACAGCTAGGAAGTACAGATGTGTAATGCAACTGTACTTCCATACAACTGCTCTTTCACTTCCCTAAAACTCCTTGTAATCTTCTGTAATTATTGAATGACGCTTTCCAGCTTAGCCCTAAATAAAGCACAGTTTAAAAAAAAAAACCAAAACTCATGTTCTTTACTTCTTGATGGCTTCCCTTAATGTGTTTGCTTTAAGAACAAAATGAATCTATTTCAACTCTTTCATTAATATACATTGTTTGAGTATTAGAACAAATCCCTTTGTTATATGAAACATATCTCATTGGATTGAATTAATGACACTGTTTCATTTAATGTCTGCTTGATATTCCACTGTAGTTTACCTTAAACCTAGTAGGTTAGAAGATCAAATAATGGTACATACAAATTAGAGTCATTGTAGGTCCCATTTGAAGCCTGTTGTTTGATTTCACGCTCATGGTTTTTTCATGCTAATAAGTATAGAAGCCAAAGCTTGGGACATTGCTCCTTTTGCTGCTTTGGGACAACCTTGTGAAATTCAGCAGTCTCTAGAGATGAGGTTCAATTTCTTCCTGAGCATCCCTCACATCTTGTCTTTTGAATGATTATATTTTTCCCCAAAAATGGCTGTACCAGATCAGCTGAGCAGAAACTGGGGCTGAAATTAGGAGCCTTTGCTTTTTCTTTCCGGTTCTTGCAGCCGCATCTGCATTTGGACAAGTTGCACCAGCTAAATCCATCTCTAAATGGGGCTAATGGTGCTCGTCCATAATTTGAACTCCACAGATGAAAGGAGTTCTATTAGTAGAAACTCCTGTTATTATGACTTACTAATGTCTGTTCAGGGCTATAGAAATAAATAAAATGTAAATCAGCTGATGAATACAATGAGGGAATATGGTCAGTATTTTCTTTTTATCTGAAGGTAAAGGCAAATACATCAATCCCATCTCTGCCTTTGGCAGAGAAGATGCTCTGTAGAGGGCTGAGTAGGCTAAAGATGTGGGACTTGGCCTCAAATGTCACTGAGCTAGAATATGCGGACTAGGTCTCTGCTCCAAAAGCCACTCAGCATCCTGCCCTGAGCTGTGGGGATACACAGAACAAACAGAATCACATCCTCTGACCTGGGCCAGTTTGAGAATTGGGGGGGGGGGGGGGGGGGCTGGTGAAGATCACCCTTTGAAGAAGGGAAAAATCCCAGAAGAAATAGGGAAGGGTCAATTTCCCAGTCACACAGAAAAGGTAGCGCTAAAATGTGTTGCCTGATTCCCTCCCCATTTCTTGGGTTGCCCTCCCCACTCTCCCTTTTGACCGCCAAGCTCCCCAGAGACCTTCCTCCCCCCCTTAAGGTAGATGCTATGTCTCTACAATGGATTTGGGACTGTGAGGTATGTCCTGGTATACCTGCAAGGACCCCAGCCACAGTTGGGGGCTGTTGGCTGATGATTGTGAGAGAAGATTTCAGAGTCTTGTTTCAGGTACCCTGCAAAACAAGAAGAAACTATCCAGTGCAGGGGAGCAACCAGCTCCCAAGGAGAGGCCTTAAACACCCTTCTCTGGACTGTCCAAACATACCAGCCCTGTTTTAATTTACTTGCTCGGCTTACAGAGACTCCATGCTTCTTTCCAAAGGAAGTTCACCCCTTTACACTGTAGGTGCTGTAAAGCAAAACAAATAAAGCTTTGCAGCGTGGGCCTGTGTCAGCATGGGACTGTATTGCTGGGGCTGGCAAGTAGCCAAAGAAAAGCCCCAGTCTGAAGCAACAAAAATTAAGAGATAGGCTAAGCCAACCTGAAAGCTTGTAGCTGTCTGCCCATGTGCACCAGGATACAGCACACCAGCAACAGTCTATCACAGAGACTCAAAAGCCACTGGCTGTTTGATGCTGACCCCTCTCTCTTATTTGTAGCTGCTAAATGACATTACATGAAGCTAAAGGTTTATTAAAGATCAAACAGCCATCCTTCGCCAAGACACTCTTTGGCACCAGTGTGATTATAGTAAACTGCAATCCCATCCCCATAAATAGTCAGGGGTAACCTTTGGTACAAGTACAAGGCATGGCTTGTGGTCACTCTTTCTGGAGTCCCATGGAGACACCTCAACCACTAATCACATTTCTGTGTCTCTAAGCAAGCTGTAAATCCCTTCCTGGAGTCACTTTTCCATATCAGCATTTCCTGATGTAGCCACAGAGCCAATCTTCCTTTGCACACAGAAGAGGAAACAATGCCTCTCCCTACTTCCACCCCATCCCCACTCCAGGCAGGTGTCCATTAGACAACTTCCTTTTATTAAGAGATGATCTGGCCTTTGAATGAGGCTACAGAGCTCTGCCCGTTGCCTCTTCATGTAACTAACATTGTGATACCATTTGGAGATGTCCTTCTGAAGCAAGATGAGGACTTTTCCATCTTGAATATTCCCGTTTCCAGTGGCACTTTTCCCCCAGTCCTGAATACACCAAGGCAATGACTGCACCATGGGTCTAGAAGCATGCAAGGTACTCATGTTTGTGGTCCCAGTAAGAACTCATACATCACAGGGATTTGGCAGATGGGAAACACATATCACTGGGTGCTTCAGTGCAATGTGCAAACGCTGCCTAAGCATGTGCACAGCATCACTTGGAGAAGGAAGCTGCTGATGCTGTTACCTATGAAGGTCTCTAAGCAAAGTCATTTTGAAAATACCTGGCTTGTCCTATCACCGCAGAGCCAATGAAACAGGAATAGGCCACAGTCTCAAGTCAGCCAGCTGTGAAGTCTGAAAATGCCTTTTGGAATGGCTCTGCTTTCCTACTTGTTGAGGAAATCAGCCTTTAAAACAGGTTTCAATCCCAGAGCTTCCCTCTCTCTACAGTAAGCACTCACAATAGAGCAAACACATCTGCAAAAAACATTCCAAAGTTACCAAATCAGGGCCCTTATTCTCCATTTATTAAGGGAATGAAGTCTCTCTGGTGGCTCTTTGCACACTTACACTCACCACTGGTAGTGTACAAACTTTTGTTAGTGCCCACCCAACCTTAAACATTCCCACATTGCTGCTGAGGAACAATGTAGAGCACTATTACTGGTTAACACACAACAGGTTCTCGTAGCAAGAAACAACTTGGTAGCAAACATCCTCTTGCCACAGCATTCATAAACCATCCTGAAGTCTGGGTCTCTATCTGGTAAGTTCTGAACTTGGCATGGACTTCCTCCAGTGAGCACAGACTGGGGAAGGAGGTTCCTTGCACACATACAGGTAAGCATGTCCTTTTCCTGTAAGCCATAGCCTCATGGGGTGCAGTGTATTCACATGAGATATGATAAGCACAGGTTCAGATTCTTCCCCTGTCTGGCTGGAAGCTGGGATTTGTCCCCTCAGACTCCCATGAAGCAGAAAATGGCCCTGTTTATATTATCGTAGTGCAGTCCAGGGAGGTATTCACAACTCCTCTCATTGATCTGCCTCATTTTGTTTAAAAGGTGGAAATAGAAATGGAAACAGGGAGCGAATAACTCCATAACCTGGCCTAGGAGACCCAGACTCCTAACAGTGCTCCAGTGAATGTGATGTATATTACAACACACACAGGGCACCTCGCTGGGAGAAAGAGACACAGACTCCCCCCCCAAGTACACCTTAGTCTTCTGCTGAGGGCATTCTCCTGGTGTTGTCCCACAAGCGGGGTTCAATACTCAGTGTGCAATAAGCCAATCTTACACACAGAGCTGAGATATGTATTTATTTCATGTCTGTGCAGAGATGGGTGCCAGGTGGTAACTCCACAAAGCTGGCGCACCACACCAAAGAACTACAATGTATTTATTCTGTTACATGATTAGTAAAAACCCACCTAAATTTACATTCATTGGTTAGTAGTCACCCTCTCATCTATTATTGGTCAGTTATATTTAAATTAGCCTTGCTTGTTATGTAAATTAGCACGCATGCTCCTTGCAGGTGTGGGGGGGCAAGTTCTTCCAGCCTTGATTTGAGTCGGCGGTCACGATCTCCCCCTGCTGCCTTTACCTTTCCCCCAGTTCATGCTTCTTTGGCCGTCATCCGGCCTTTGGCGCCTTCTGGAGCAGGATGTTTCTTTTTATCAGTCTTTAGTTCCCTCTTCAAGGGCATAGTCGTTAGCAAGGCATGCATAGTTTATACAAAGTAATCAGGCTTGCATAGTGAAGCTATCTAGTACTGGTCCTTCTTAAAGGACAATGCATCATGTTTAACCCTGAGTTGCATCACGGCTAGGCCGTAACATATGACTACAATGGGAAGTATGCATTGCTGGGTTGCAGCTATTGCTTTCAGCTTTTAAAAAAAAAGAAGAGATACGAACATGCAAGTTTGCAGGCAGCTGGTGAGTAGGTGGGTTAACTCTCCACAATGGGGAGCCACAGCATGACATCCCAAAAATGGGTGCCTGTCATCCTCAAAGAGACAGAGGCCCCAAACGTCTCATCCTTTGAGGCAGATTGGATCACTTTTTTCCATACACTGCACAGAAAATGAAATTGCCTAATTCAGCCTTGTGAGTCCTATCAGACAGCAAAGCACCCACAAATTAGGCATCATGACTGTGATGTCTCTTTTGTGAGTCCTTCCTCCAGAGGGTAAGGGACACAATTCCACTTCAGTGAACTACAGAACAGACTCCAAAACTGGAATGGTTGTCAGAAGGTACATTGTACAGAGATCCTCCTACCAGCTCCTACAAGAAAAGATTGTCTTCTTTCAGCTAGAACAAAGAGCTATTAAGTGAGACAATGTGCCTAGCAGTATTGGTGAACCATCTGTCATGAAGTGTTAGACATTAGCAATATCTTTTTTAAGTCAAGCCAATAGAAGCCTCCAGGCACTGTTACAATGGCATATAAGCAAAGATGAAAAATGTCAGCCTAGTTTTATCTCATTTTAACTTCTTCTGTTTGGTCTGTTCTGTTATTGCTGCTTTCTGGAGCAACCCCAGAACATGCTAGAGCACATGAATATCACACAATAATCAGCGAACTAACACTTTGCAGCACATTTCACACAAGTGCACTAGAGTGGGCTCTGGGGAGCAGCCTGGTTTGCTTTGAGGGCAGGCATAGAGGAGACTGATGACAAAGATATTTGTCCCTCTGGACCCAACTCTCCCAACCTGAAGGGACCAGAACATCTGCATTAGCGTTCCACAGCCCAAATGCCAAAGACAGGGGAGGTCTGAGTCCCTGTGCATACCTCTGCTAGCTGATAAGCAGCAAGCAGTTAAATTTAGGCTATGAGATTAGACTGAGACATGCGATCAGACTGAGACATGTAGTAACTTGAGAAGAGCAGGCTGGCCCAATGTGTGGGACCAGTTATTAGCCTCTGCTGCCCAGTATGAGCATTCCATTCAGGAGATGTTTTTTGTGGGTGAATGTCAAAATACCTGTTCTGATGACTGGGTTGCACAGAGCAGTCCAAGTCAAAACAGGATAAAGAGCTAGACAGCTATCTGGCTCTGCAGATTAAGCTCTGAAGTTTAAGCAGGAGTTGTCCTATATCTGGCTTATTTATACCTTTCAGTTTCCAGCCTAAAAGCCTGATCTTAAAGCTTTACTGAGTAAATATTTTCTCTCCTTGACTACCAAGCTTTTGCAGTGCTGGAAGAGAGCTGAGTTTGGGTGAAATACTGGACATTTAAGGTGTTTTATTTTCCTAGAGGTAGGGAATCGACGTAAAGCAACATAGTTGCCTGAAAGACTTACAGTCCAGATCCCGTTTAATCAGAGACTGGTGAATTTTTCCTTCCATGGCTGATACCACCAAATGCTGAATTTTAGGAAGGGTTTTTCATCCATCAGATTTAAAGGAGCGCTCCCTCTCCACTAACTGCAAATGGTGAAGAAACGTGGGCAGAAGTCTGTGCAGCTGGGGACAGCTGGGGTGACAGGACAAACTTGGCAGACTGGACCTTGCTTTGCCTCTATACCAGATCACTAGTGATAGCTACTTGCCATTGAGCTTGTCACTAAGCCTTCATATGTGAAATCTTTTGATGATCCTAGATCAGAGGTGTCTATGTCATTGTTCATTAGCCCAGCTTGTATTTTTGTTACAGTTTTAGCAGAGAAGCCAAGAAAAGAGTGTGAGCTCACTTCTCAGGGATTAGTCCTCCAGGGCTTCAGCATGCAGATTCCCCTTGTCTGTCCCACAGTTGATGGACAGATGGTCATGGTCAAGCATTACATCTGGCTGAATTAGGCAACACCAGTGCAGATGTAAACCACTAAATCTCAGCTGGGAGGTAGTAACTGAGAGAAGCCAAGCGCAATGGGAAGTAAAACAGAAGTAGCCATGGTTTGTACTTACCATTTGAAATAGCCTAAGACAGCGCATACATGGTCAGGTTCTGCATACTGAAGAGAAGTGCTGGAGTTTCTGTGCACCGATTCCCTGAGCTGAGCAGTAGTGTCTTCCAGCCAACAGGCTTGAGGTGTGTTAAGGCAAAGAGACCATAGGTTCACAGAAAGCAGGTTTCAGGGCTGTCAGTCTGGCTTATCTCACTGTCCAAAAAAGTTATTTCAAAGACAGAGACCAGTTCAATAAAACAAAACTGGAATACAAGCCAGAGGGGCAGTTATTAGTCATTCTCACCTGGCAGGAACAAAAATGATATGGAACAGGGACTTTGCTATCTTCAGCCATTTGATTGTATGACTAAACTGTACAAAGTGACTGATGTGGAGACTGAGCAGGTGTATGTAGCGTTGCTACATATCAAGGTGCCGCGATTAGATCACTGGTCGGCCCGGACCAGGGAAGAGACAGATAACACACATGGTGTGAGCGCCAACTCCGTCTTTTATTGCGCTAGTTAATTCCTTTTATACTAACAACGGTAGGTGGGATTACTGATATGTCATAGGGAGGCGACGACTAGCCTTCTACCTTTCCGTGACATCGCGAGATCTTCCGAACGCCGTACCCTACATTTCCCCCTCCTCATGTCCAACTAGCTCCTATTGGTTACACACACTATTATCACACATTATTCATGCACTGTCCACGCGTCCAGTTGCACTTAATGATTGGTTGTATCAACACTGTACACGCGCATAAACATTAAAATATAATTGGCTAGACTAACTAACAATTACAAGACGTGTTTCAGTCTAATTGGTCAAGATAACTGCCGAATTGAGGTTGTTTGTGCCAAGTTCTCTTTATCGTGGAATGCGCACCTGTGTTTTTTCTAATTGGTATCTTTCTTATTTTTGTCTTCTTGTTTATTCTGTTCAAGCCTTCTAAAGGAATCTGGAATGCTCTTGTGACCCGTTAGCTAAATATGTTCCCACAAACAATTCCCCTCCCTTTTTCTATTAGAAGAGCATTAACAGATCTAGTCACCCCACCATCCGCGAACTCAGCCCAGCAATCTGGTAGGTGCCAGCTTTACGTGGCGTCCCCACAGAGGCAACGATGGCCTTCCCGTACACCAGCCCGATGCTCTTCGGAAAATCCCAGGTATTTGTAACATTTGCAGAGGAACAGATTTCAGCACACGTGGCCAGCGGGGTGCTAAATTCGCCTCAGTCGAAACATAGGGGAGCCTATGGCACATGCGGTCGCTGGCCAGGCGTGCCGCACGAGTCATAGCCAGTCCTGTCTATTGGTTCACGGGCTTAGTGATGTGGTTGCAAGGCACAGAGAATCTTGACCTGTTATGTCGGCTAAGGTGACTACAAGATATATGAACACAATTAATTAAAACACAGTAAAGCAACATTATACTAATAAAATACACAAGAATAAAAGAAACCCCGATTTTTAACAAAGATACAAACCAACTCCTAAGTCCCCATCCCGCAGCTAAATGCTCTAAGCCGAAATGACAGCTTGCTTAATTGTGTTAAAACTCTTGCAGCTCCTTCTTGCTTCTGCAGTTCTGTTATCTTGTTTATTAATTGCTCCAGCGTCAGAAATTCGTAGCAGATACCCAAGACGTCACAAGCCAGGAAAGGATAACAGCAATCTGTAAAGAAAAACACTCAAACACTACAAGGTTAGGGCAGGACGAACCATACGACTAGGACCCATTTCAGTAGCCCCTTCAGGTGTCTGTACACAGGCGTACCCCCGCCCGAGGCAACGCAGCTCAAACGGTCCGTCCCATTGGCGTGTCTGGGGATCACGCACACGGACCCAACGGGTAGGGGCCTTTCTCTTCCGTACTCGTAAAATGTCGTTGCGCCGTCGTCTGGTCCAGGTCCCCCCGAATTGTCTGATTTAATGAAGTTAACGCAGTTAACAGGAGACGCTGTGCACGGAGAACAGGTGAATTATCCCGTAAGCAGGAGGGCTCCGCCTGGTCCCCCTCCCTAAGACGATCTAGCAGGGTCTTTAAGGTTCGATGTGCTCGTTCTACAATGGCCTGGCCGGTGCTGTTATAAGGAATGCCATGTACAAGGGCTATACCCCAGATTGCACAAAATCGTTTCACCTTTTCCGCAGTATAAGCTGTACCATTATCCGTCTTGATCTGTCGTGGAATCCCCAGTTGGGCTATGCAAGCACGCCAGTGTTGTACAACCGCCAAGCTATTCTGCTTCCTGTGCGCTGTAGCGAGAATATATTTACTATAGGTGTCTACGGTAACATGCAAATACTGTAGTGGCTTAAAGGGAGCGTACTCCGGTCCACTCATGTTGACTGCGGGCTACTTATGCTAACTCTAAATAATCAGGCTCAAAGAAATGTTCCCCCATTTTCTATGAAATCTCCCACAATTTCCCTTTTTTTTTTTTTTTTTTTTTTCCGTGCAAGATTCCCTTTATTTCACAAAAGAATCCAACTTATATATGTTTCAACAAAGACAGAAAGTACTAACGACTCACAGCCAATACTACTAGCACAGGAGGGCATATCTGACCCAGCTGGGATGTTTGCCAGTCCTCAGAACAGTTAAAGAAAAACATTCCATAGACATACTCGTGACTGTCTTCAGCCACATCTTCCCAGGCCTACACAAGGCCATCCTCCAACCTGACCTTGTAAAACTAGTTCTTCAAGGCTTGGCAAACATGCAGCACAACAAATTCTAACGGTCACTCTTGAAAACAAATGCCAGGTGTTCCGAGCTGCTCCCACATCGCCCCCTTTTTTGTTTAGGAACATCAGATTCACGAGGAAGGCAGCGAGGACTCTAGCTTCGAACTGACGCAATCCTCGTACTGCTCCTCAGGTGATTCTGATTGCTGCAAACACACAAATGATTAATAATTCTCCAATAGCAATATAAATTCAGATACAAATTTAAACCTTCAAATCATGTTTTTGGATTTAAGCATTCAACAGTATTAGACAATTCTTTGAAAAACACCTTATTCTGCTAATTTCATATATACACTTTCATTCCCTTGTAAAGGAGTTACACAGAGCCCTTGTTTTTGAAATTCCCAATTGCAATGTAATTTCATTCTATTTTATAATGCATTTTGTCTATGTGATGGGTTGATCCTGGCTGGACACCAGTCACCTACCATAGCTATCCTATCACTCTCTCCTCCACAGCTGGACAGGGGAACGGGAAATGAGGTTTTGCGGTTAGTTCATCACATGTTCTCTCTGTCACTTCATCCTCCTCAGTGGCAGCACTCATCACACTCTTCCCCTGTTCCAGCATGGGATCTCTCCCACGGGAGACAGTCCTCCACGAAGATCTTCAGCATGGGTCCCCTCCACAGCATGCAGTCCTTCAGGAGCACACTGCTCCAGCGTGGGTCCCCCACGGGGTCACAAGTCCTGCCAGAAAACCTGCTCTAGCATGGGCTCCTCTCTCCATGGGGTCACAGGTCCTACCAAGAGCCTGCTCCAGCACAGGCTTCCCACAGGGTCACAGCCTCCTTCAGGAACCCACCTGCTCTGGCGTGGGGTCCTCCCCGGGCTGCAGGTGGAGATCTGCTCCACCGTGGACCTCCATAGACCGCAGGGGAATGACCCGTCTCACCATGGTCTTCCCCACGGGCTGCAGGGGAATCTCTGCTCCGGCGCCTGGAGCATCTCCTCCCCCTCCTTCTGCACTGACCTGGGGGTCTGCAGGGTTGTTTCTCTTACATGTTCTCACTCTTCAGCTGCCATGTCTGTGTGTTCCGCAACCGCATCTCTCTTCCCCCTCTCCAGCCGTTTGTTTTCATTAAATTTTTTTTTTTTTTTTTGCAAGCCAAGTTACATGAAATGCTTTTGCAATCATACGTTTAACTATTTTTATGATATGTGGTACAATCATTACAACTGCTAATATTACAATTAAAATAACTAAGGTATGTATAAGCAAATCTTTCAACCATCCCGTAATTCTCAAACTTGTTAGCCATCCACTTAACCCTGTGTCAGTTATCGTGAGCCTTTTACTGTGAATCATATTGATATTGGTGGTGTAGTAACGCAAGTCGTCCGAGGCTACATGGCCTCCCGTTAAGTTTCAATGGAATTCCTCTCCCACGCTCTATTCCCACAAAATTAAGAATATCCCCGCAGGTAAGCAGCTGGAATAGAAAAAAGAGTGTGATATTCTGGAATAGATATAGTTACACCAAGCTGTAGCATTTCTATATATGGGCAAAATAGCATTTACATTCTGACCCTTCGAGTGGTGTTATGGGTGTAATTAAACATCACACAGGGATTCATGATGACTGATCCTAAGAACTCTAACTCTTGAGGTTTCTTGCATTTCTTGAGGCAGGTGTGCATACAGCAGGAAAAGTAAACATGGTATCTCCTTGCCGTACAGCTTTTTCTCGACAGCGTTGCATCAAGCTATGTTGTATTTTTTCCCACATATTAAGTGAATCGTCATGGATTAGACAGAGGCAGAAGTTAGAGGGATTAGCAGGAGAAGGAGATACAGGCAGTGCAGCAAAGCCAGGTTCCGTTGTAAGTTCTGCAGACCCTGGAGAGGGAGGTACCAGGGCGATTGGGGTGGGGTGGCGGGGGGCCGGCGCGGCACGGCACGGTCCCGGCCGCGCAGAGGCCGCGGGAGGCAGCGGCGGGACGGCCGCGGCAGGGCAGCGGTGGTGGTAAATGAGGGATATAAATGCGGCTCTTTTCCAGAGTCCACCCTGCCTGATACAAAAGAATTATTATCGGAATCAGAATCCTGCTCGTTAGCGGGCCTGCTTACAGACTGCCTCCTCAAAAGCAGTATCAGGCTGTACCCGCCCGCAAACTCGTTTGCAAGGCCCCGCCACTACCGGACGCGCTTCCCGGCGTTGCTCTCTCTCCAGTACATGGCGTATCATGTTGCCTAGGGACGAACCCGCTGGCAAAATGAGAGACAGCGCTGCGCTCTGCGGGTTAGCTTGAGCCCTAGCACATTCAAGCACAATCGCCTCTTTAGCCGCCTCCGGAAGGTTTGCCGCCTGCACAGCAAGCTGAAGCCGATCTAAAAAAGGCATTAAACCTCTCGGCAATCCCCTGCGGAGACTTTCACGCAAGGGGGGTCCGCTCTATCATGGCCGCGACAACGCCCAAGTGGCGGGCCAAGGCAGTTGTTGCAAGTGCCGTAAAGTCACGGCCCGCGTATGCCCTGTGCCTGCGCCTGAGGCGTTGCGAACCGTCCCCTCTCCCCCCCATGAGCTGGCCGAACCACCCGCCGCAACTCCTCATGGATACTGGGGGGGGGGGGCGCACCAGGTCCCGCTGGTGCCGCCATCTACAGGAAAAACCTCCGTCTCCGCCGCCACCCTCCGTGCCCATGTTCCGCAATTAGGACGGACCACTCTGCGAGCCCCGCTCCACGGCCGCCCCGCTCCGTCTGAGTCCGAGCCCGCTGTCCCCGAGGCACTGTCCCCGCTGCTCCCGAGGCACTGTCCCCGCTGTCCCCGAGGCGCTGTCCCCGCTGTCCCCGAGGCACTGTCCCCGCTGTCCCGGAGGGCACTGTCCCCGCTGCTCCCGAGGGCACTGTCCCCGCTGTCCCCGAGGGCGCTGTCCCCGCTGCTCCCGAGGGCACTGTCCCCGCTGTCCCGGAGGGCACTGTCCCCGCTGCTCCCGAGGGCACTGTCCCCGCTGTCCCGGAGGGCGCTGTCCCCGCTGCTCCCGAGGGCACTGTCCCCGCTGCTCCCGAGGGCGCTGTCCCCGCTGTCCCGGAGGGCACTGTCCCCGCTGCTCCGAGGGGCGCTGTCCCCGCTGTCCCGGAGGGGCGCTGTCCCCCGCTGTCCCGGAGGGCGCTGTCCCCGCTGCTCCCGAGGGCACTGTCCCCGCTGTCCCGAGGGGCGCTGTCCCCGCTGCTCCCGAGGGCGCTGTCCCCGGCTGCGCCCGAGGGCACTGTCCCCGCTTGTCCCGGAGGGCCTGTCCCCGCTTTCCCGAGGCACTGTCCCCGCTGTCCGGAGGGCACTGTCCCCGCCTGTCCCCGAGGCGGCGCTGCACCCGCAGACACAGCAGCTCGCGCCGCCAACCAGCACGCCTCAGCCTCCCGTCCCCACCTTCCCCCAGCTCTGCGATCGTTCAGCAGCTCCGCGCTCGGATCGGAGCAAGGACTCCCGAATCTCTTCCCCAATTGGGGGGCTCAAAGCTTCTCTAGAGACCCAATGTCTCCCCGGCGCAGCAACCATTGGATGCATTCGCCCGTGGGGCCCCTCCTAATCGACCGCGGGCACACCCCTCATCAGCTAACCGCCTTTAATACCTTAATCGCTTGCGCAAGCCTCATCGTCGCCTGTGCGACCGATCACGTCGGGGTCACCGCTATGTAGCGTTGCTACATATCAAGGTGCCGCGATTAGATCACTGGTCGGCCCGGACCAGGGAAGAGACAGGTAACACACACGGTGTGAGCATCAACTCCATCTTTTATTGCGCAGTTAATTCCTTTTATACTAACAACGGTAGGTGGGATTACTGATATGTCATAGGGAGGCGACGACTAGCCTTCTACCTTTCCGTGACATCGCGAGATCTTCCGAACGCCATACCCTACACCCACTTTTCTAGGTACTTGCCCATACTACCCCACACACCCTGCCACTCATAATTATCCAGCCTCCAGGCAGATCTCTGGGTGATCTTAAATAGTTGTTTAACCTTAAACAAGACCTGAACCACATTCAGGAGCATGCTAATTCCCAGCAGTAGGGCTAGGACCGTGCTGGTCTCAACATCCCAAGAGTATTCAAATTTTTCAAAATTCCCAAACACCATTGTAACTGGACTGAAGGAGAAAGGAGAGGGGAAGAAAGGTATCCCACTCATAGACTGGTTTTCCAAGGAGGAAAGGTAAATGGTATAATTATTAATAGTTTCCCACAGATGGCTCCCGCAGTATAAAGGTGACAATGCTGAGTGCAAATACCGGATTAATCCCACAGCTGATGACTTTATCATACCATAAACCAGTGTTATACAATACATCAAAGCAAAAACCTTAATCCACCTCCCACGGATGATAAGCAGCAGAAGAGGGACTACATACAGCAAGCGAGGTAATACATAACAGAACTTTGAAAACCAGAGCAACAACTTTAAGAACACATAAATCAACATAATGACCAGCGACTATTAGACCAATATAATGAATGCTTATAACAAAATTGTTTTAACGAGCTCTGGTCAGGTTTGTCGTTATCCTCAACCCTTCATGCCCCACGTTGGGCCGCCAAAATGGACTGGTCGTGGTTTAACCCCAGCCAGCAACTAAGCACCACGCAGCCGCTCACCACTCCCCCCCCCCCACCCAGTGGGATGGGGAGAGAAATCAGGAAAAAGAAGCAAAACCACGGGTTGAGATAAGAACGTTTAATAGAACAGAAAGAAGAAACTAATTAATGATAATGATAACACTAATAAAATGACAACAGCAATAATGAAAGGATTGGAATGTACAAATGATGCGCAGTGCAATTGCTCACCACCTGCCGACCGGCACCCAGCTAGTCCCCGAGCGGCGATTCCCCGCCCCCCCCACTACCCAGTTCCTTTACTAAATGGGACGTCACATGGTATGGAGTACCCCATTGACCACTTTGGGTCAGGTGCCCTGGCTGTGTCCTGTGTCAACTTCTTGTGCCCCTCCAGCTTTCTTGCTGGCTTGGCATGAGAAGCTGAAAAATCCTTGACATTAGTCTAAAACACTACTTAGCAACAACTGAAAACATCAGTGTTATCAACATTCTTCTCATACTGAACTCAAAACATAGCACCGTACCAGCTACTAGGAAGACAGTTAACTCTATCCCAGCTGAAACTAGGACAGTAGGCAGTGATCCTTATTGGACTGGGAGTGAGGAGTTCATTTCCACTGATCTAGTTGCTTCACTAATCTCATTTTCAGGTTTACTTTCAACTGCAACAGGGTTTTGAAACTGCCTGTCTAACATTTACCTGAATTATGCTGATCCTGTTCTCATGATCACATATGCTGCACACAGCAGTATTACATCATTTCCATTACAGTCCAAAGTAACCTTGAGCAGAAAGCCTACTGATAGATTTGAGGGATAAGATGTAAGTGGGAGATTCCATAAGCAGATGGAGCTGACCTGTAGGTGAGGTCTTCAAAAAGCACAGGAACTCTGGTGTTAGAAACACTGCTAAGCGTAGGATGGCAGTCAGTGAAAATATGCTTGCTAAAACTTGAGTACTTTGATATTTTCACAAAACTTACATTCCCTGCCAGTCTTCTGCATGGGTATGTGTCGTGGTTTAACCCCAGCCAGCAACTAAGCACCACGCAGCCGCTCACTCACTCCCCCCCCCACCCAGTGGGATGGGGGAGAAAATCGGGAAAAAGAAGCAAAACCCACGGGTTGAGATAAGAACAGTTTAATAGAACAGAAAAGAAGAAACGGATAATGATAATGATAACACTAATAAAATGACAATAGTAATAATGAAAGGATTGGAATGTACAAATGATGCGCAGTGCAATTGCTCACCACCCGCCGACCGGCACCCAGCTAGTCCCCCGAGCGGCGATTCCCCGCCCCCACTTCCCAGTTCCTATACTAGATGGGACGTCCCATGGTATGGAATACCCTGTTGGCCAGTTGGGTCAGCTGCCCTGGCTGTGTCCTGTGCCAACTTCTTGTGCCCCTCCAGCTTCTCGCTGGCTGGGCATGAGAAGCTGAAAAATCCTTGACATTAGTCTAAACACTACTAGCAGCAACTGAAAACATCAGTGTTATCAACATTCTTCTCATACTGAACTCAAAACATAGCACCGTGCCAGCTACTAGGAAGACAGTTAACTCTATCCCAGCTGAAACTAGGACAGTATCCACCCCTTATTCTATACCATTGACGTCATGCTCAGTTCCCATACCTTTAGTTACATCCTGGTCAATCATCAACACCTTATCTATCACTTGAGACATATGAACAATGATATATATATATATATATATACATACACAGAGATATCATTCCTTTATTTATGGGTTATGTTCATTAAATGTTCATTGAGTTCATTTAGTTCCTGACTCTGGGCTCCATCCGTCATACCAGTCTTTCTGGGCAGGAGGGATGGTGCAAGGTCCTCTCAGTCGGTAGAGCAGAGTTTGGGCTTCAGTGCAGTATGACGAGCAGTTGACATTGGACGCAGCAGGAGGATGGGTGTGCACCGTTGGATGTGTTGCATGCTGGAGTCAGTTTCTGGTTCCATCACTACTGCGCTTCGCTCAGTTTTATCACAGTTTTCTTGCTTGATCTAAGTGATTCCTACTATAGTACTATGGATATAGCATATAACAATTATAGTAATGATAACATACAGTAGCAGGGTTATATAGCAACTAGTATCATACAGTTTAATTCTGGCTATTCTCACCTAAAAATTAAATCCCCTTGAGGCACACATCGGACTTCCCCATCTTTTCGCATCACCCACCAAGTGCACCCAGGCCCTTGAGCAAAAGCAATCCCACGAATGGGTTTACCTTTGCCTGAGGCAGGAGTAACCCAGACTGTCTTCCCTAACATATTTTTTGTGTGCACTACAGGGACTTTATCCCCTTCTACAGTACGTAAAAATTCTTGACTGGGCAGGGCCACCCGATTGGCAGATCCTCTGGTGTTGACTAACCAGGTGGCTTTTGCTAAATGTGTATCCCAATGTTTGAAAGTTCCACCCCCCATTGCTCTCAATGTAGTCTTTAACAGTCCATTGTATCGCTCAATTTTCCCAGAGGCTGGTGCATGATAGGGGATGTGATACACCCACTCAATGCCATGCTCTTTGGCCCAGGTGTCTATGAGGTTGTTTCGGAAATGAGTCCCGTTGTCTGACTCATTCTCTCTGGGGTGCCATGTCGCCACAAGACCTGCTTTTCAAGGCCCAGGATAGTGTTCCGGGCAGTGGCATGGGGGTACAGAATATGTTCCAGCCATCCGGTGGTTGTTTCCACCATTGTGAGCACATAGCGCTTGCCTTGGCGAGTTTTGTGGGAGTGGTGATATAGTCAATCTGCCAGGCTTCCCCAATTTATATTTCAGCCATCGTCCTCCATACCACAGGGGTTTTAACCGTTTGGCTTGCTTAATTGCAGCACATGTTTCACATTCATGGATAACCTGTGCAATAGTGTCCATGCTCAAGTCCACCCCTCGGTCCACGAGCCCATCTATATGTTGCATCTCTTCCCTGATGGCCTGAAGCATCATGGGCCCATCGAGCCATAAATAGCTCACCCTTATGTTGCCAGTCCAAGTCCACCTGAGCCACTTCAATCTTGGCAGCCTGATCCACCTGTTGGTTATTTTGATGTTCTTCAGTGGCTCGACTCTTGGGTACGTGAGCATCTACGTGACGTACTTTTACAACCAGATTCTCTAGCCGGGATGCGATATCTTGCCACAGTGTGGCAGCCCAAATGGGTTTTACCTCTGCGCTGCCAGTTGCTCTGCTTCCACTGCTGTAACCACCCCCACAGGGCATTTGCCACCATCCATGAGTCAGGATAGAGATAGAGCACTGGCCCACTTCTCTCTTTCAGCAATGTCTAACGCTAGCTGGATGGCTTTCACCTCTGCAAACTGACTCGATTCACCTTCTCCTTCAGCAGTTTCTGCGACTTGTCGTGTAGGACTCCATACAGCAGCCTTCCACCTCCGATGCTTTCCCACAATGCGACAGGACCCATCAGTGAACAGAGCATATTGCCTCTCATTTTCTGGCAGTTTATTATACAGCGGGGCTTCTTCAGCACGCGTTACCTCCTCCTCTGGCGACATTCCAAAATCTTTGCCTTCTGGCCAGTCCGTGATCACTTCTAAAATTCCTGGGCGACTGGGGTTTCCTATGCGAGCCCGTTGTGTGATCAGTGCAATCCACTTACTCCACGTGGCATCAGTCGCGTGATGTGTAGAGGAGACCCTCCCTTTGAACATCCAGCCCAGCACTGGCAGTCGGGGTGCTAAGAGGAGCTGTGTTTCAGTACCAACCACTTCTGAGGCAGCTCGAACTCCTTCATATGCTGCCAATATCTCTTTTTCAGTTGGAGTATAGCGAGCCTCGGATCCTCTGTATCCTCGACTCCAAAACCCCAGGGGTCGACCTCGGGTCTCCCCGGGTGCTTTCTGCCAGAGGCTCCAGGTAGGTCCATTCTCCCCGGCTGCAGTATAGAGCACATTTTTAACATCTTGTCCTGCCCGGACTGGCCCAAGGGCTACTGCATGAACAATCTCCCGTTTAATTTGTTCAAAGGCTTGCTGTTGCTCAGGGCCCCATTTAAAATCATTCTTCTTCCGGGTCACTTGATAGAGAGGGCTTACAATCAGACTGTAATTTGGAATATGCATTCTCCAAAAACCCACAACACCTAAGAAAGCCTGTGTTTCCTTTTTATTAGTCGGTGGAGACATAGCTGCTATTTTGTTGATCACATCCATAGGGATCTGACGACGCCCGTCTTGCCATTTTATTCCTAAAAACTGGATCTCCTGTGCAGGTCCCTTGACCTTACTTTCTTTTATGGCAAAACCGGCTTTCAGAAGGATTTGGATTATCTTCTTCCCTTTCTCAAAGACTTCTTCTGCCGTGTTGCCCCATACAATGATGTCATCAATGTATTGCAGGTGTTCCGGAGCTTCACCTTTTTCCAGTGCAGTCTGGATTAGTCCATGGCAAATGGTGGGGCTGTGTTTCCACCCCTGGGGCAATCGATTCCAAGTGTACTGGACACCCCTCCAAGTAAAGGCAAACTGTGGACGACACTCTGCTGCCAGAGGGATTGAGAAAAACGCATTAGCAATGTCAATTGTAGCATACCACTTGGCTGCCTTTGACTCTAGTTCGTATTGAAGTTCTAGCATATCTGGAACGGCAGCACTCAGCGGTGGCGTAACTTCATTCAGGCCACGATAGTCAACTGTTAGTCTCCACTCCCCATTAGACTTTCGCACTGGCCATATGGGACTATTAAAGGGTGAGCGAGTTTTGCTGATCACTCCTTGGCTCTCCAGTTGGCGAATCAACTTGTGGATGGGAATCAGAGAGTCTCGGTTGGTGCGATATTGCCGCCGGTGCACCGTCGTGGTAGCAATTGGCACTTGTTGTTCTTCAACCCTCAGCAACCCCACAATCGAAGGGTCTTGAGAGAGACCAGGCAGGGTAGACAGCTGTTCAGTGCCCTCCGTCTCCAAGGCAGCTATACCAAAAGCCCATCGATACCCCATCGATTCGGATCCTTAAAATACCCTCTCCTGAGATAGTCTATGCCAAGGATACACGGAGCCTCCGGACCAGTCACAATGGGGTGTTTCTGCCATTCATTCCCAGTTAGGCTTACTTCAGCTTCCAATACAGTTAACTCTTGGGATCCCCCTGTCACACCAGAAATACAGATGGGTTCTGCCCCTTTATAACTTGATGGCATTAGAGTGCACTGTGCGCCGGTGTCTACTAGAGCCTTATACTCCTGTGGGTCTAACGTGCCAGGCCATCGAATCCACACAGTCCAATAGACCCGGTTATCCCTTTCCTCCACCTGGCTGGAGGCAGGGCCCCTCTAATTCTGGCCAGAGTATCCGGTATTCACTTCTCGTAAAATTGGCTCAGAAGTCCCTTCAAGAGGATCAGAAATAAGATCAGCCCTTCTGCTCTGTTTGGAAACTGGAGCGGCATTTTTCCTAGTAGAATCCCCTTTTGTGGTGGTTTTTCCTCGCAGCTCACGTACCCGTGCATTTAGGACCGAGGTAGGTTTTCCATCCCATTTCCTCATGTCCTCTCCATGATCACATAGGTAAAACCACAGGGCACCTCGCGGTGTGTACCTTCTATATTCTCTCTCTTGGGCAGAGGAGCGCTCACTCCTAATAGCTGAGACATTGGTCCTTACAGGTGGGCAATAGGACATATCCTCTTTGAATTGTTGGAAATCCTCGGACAGCTTCTCCACAGCCGAAATGCAGGCTTGTAGGGAGGAGGAGAGATTTTCTTCGTGTTGTCGGAGTTGGCGAGCCACTTCATCCACTGTCGGTGCCTCTTCGTCTTCCAGGTCATTATTGCCAGTGAGTTGGCATAGGACGATGGTGCGCTCCGTACAAATTTCCGCCACATGGGTCGTGTGCATTGGACTTCGTCTGGATCTTTGGGTAATTGTGGGTTGTCCGGGTCATGATGAATCGTCTCTAGCACAGCTAATTCCCTCAGATATTGGATACCTTTTCCATGGTGGTCCACTTGCTTGATTGACATATAACATCTTCCTTAAAGGGGTACCTTTCCTCACACTTGGCAGAGGTCGCCTCCAGAGGCTGATGGCTTGTGTTCCTCTTCCAATTGCCTTGTCAATGCCACCTTCCCTGGCAAGCGATCCCAGCTGCTTGGCTTCCCTACCTTCTAATTCCAAGCTATTAGCCCCATTGTCCCAGCATCGGAGAAGCCAGGTGATAATATGCTCACCTATACGGCGGCCAAAATCTTTTCGCATATCTCGCAGCTCACTCAAGGATAGGGACCCGGGTTATTACCTCTGGTTCTGCCTCTTCCTCCTGTTCCCGTGATGGCCCTGGTTCACCTTCATCCTTTGCTAAGCGAGCTGATTTTTTATATTTCTTTTTCTGTACGGGGGCAACTGATACTGGTGCAGGTTGATCCGCTGGTTCAGTTGCAGTATCACTCGCCGGGTTTTGGATATCCGCAGCGTCTGTCGCCAAGGTTTGGGTAGCAGCATCTGTCGCCAAGGTTTGGGTAGCAGCAGTGCTCGTCGCTGGGGCTGGAGGGACCGCAGTGCCTGTTGCCAAGGTTTGGGTAGCTGCTGTGCTCGTTGCTGCGGCTGGAGGGGCTGCAGTGCCTGTTGCTGAGGTTTGGGTAGCCACAGTTCTCATTGCCAGGGCTGGAGGGGTCACGGTACCTGTCACCAAGGTCTGGGTGGCCGCAATGCTCGTCGCCGGGGCTGGAGGGGCCGCAGCGCCCATTGCCGGGGTTTGGGTGACCGCAGTGCTCATTGCTTTGTTGTTAGGTCCAGAGACCTTCTCTTCCCCTTGGGGGTGCTGAGTTGTGTCGAACAGGGCTCGATAGGCATGGGCCAGGCCCCAGCACGTTGCAGTGATTTGTATCTCTCTGGAGCTGCCGGGGTGACAGCATACCTTTTCCAAATATTTTACTAGTTCTTCTGGATTCTGCATTTGTTCAGGGGTGAATTTCCAAAACACTGGAGGTGCCCACTTTTCTAGGTACTTGCCCATACTACCCCACACACCCTGCCACTCATAATTATCCAGCCTCGGGGCAGACCTCTGGGTGATCTTCTTAAATAGTTGTTTAACCTTAAACAAGAGCTGAACCACATTCAGAAGCATGCTAATTCCCAGCAGTAGGGCTAGGACCGTGCTGGTATCAACATCCCAAGAGTATTCAAATTTTTCAAAATTCCCAAACACCATTGTAACTGGACTGAAGGAGAAAGGAGAGGGGAAGAAAGGTATCCCACTCATAGACTGGTTTTCCAAGGAGGAAAGGTAAATGGTATAATTATTAATAGTTTCCCACAGATGGCTCCCGCAGTATAAAGGTGACAATGCTGAGTGCAAATACCGGATTAATTCCACAACTGATGACTTTATCATACCATAAACCAGTGTTATACAATACATCAAAGCAAAAACCTTAATCCACCTCCCACGGATGATAAGCAGGAGAAGAGGGACTACATACAGCAAGCGAGGTGATGCATAACAGAACTTTAAAAACCAGAGCAACAACTCTAAGAACACATAAATCAACATAATGACCAGCGACTATAAGACCAATATAATGAATGCTTATAACAAATTTGTTTTAACGAGCTCTGGTCAGGTTTGTCGTTATCTCAACCCTTCATGCCCCACGTTGGGCGCCAAAATGGACTGTCGTGGTTTAACCCCAGCCAGCAACTAAGCACCACGCAGCCGCTCACTCACTCCCCCCCCACCCAGTGGGATGGGGGAGAAAATCGGGAAAAAGAAGCAAAACCCACGGGTTGAGATAAGAACGGTTTAATAGAACAGAAAAGAAGAAACGGATAATGATAATGATAACACTAATAAAATGACAACAGCAATAATGAAAGGATTGGAATGTACAAATGATGCGCAGTGCAATTGCTCACCACCCGCCGACCGGCACCCAGCTAGTCCCCCGAGCGGCGATTCCCCGCCCCCACTTCCCAGTTCCTATACTAGATGGGACGTCATATGGTATGGAATACCCTGTTGGCCAGTTTGGGTCAGCTGCCCTGGCTGTGTCCTGTGCCAACTTCTTGTGCCCCTCCAGCTTTCTCGCTGGCTGGGCATGAGAAGCTGAAAAATCCTTGACATTAGTCTAAACACTACTAGCAGCAACTGAAAACATCAGTGTTATCAACATTCTTCTCATACTGAACTCAAAACATAGCACCGTACCAGCTACTAGGAAGACAGTTAACTCTATCCCAGCTGAAACTAGGACAGTATGGTTCTGTGATATCATGTATCAGAACTGAAAATGCTCGGAGACTTTTTTTTCTTTGAGTTGAAATACTTAAAATTCATGCATCTCCTGAAGGAGTTTGTTCCTTGCCAACACTTGCAGACAGTAAGAGACATTTTTGCAGATGCCTCCTTTACAGGAAAATGTAGACACTGTTAGTTTACTGCCTGAATTGAAAATCTGAATTCTATTTTTATAAATTCAGACATCATTTTGTTACTTTTTATTTTTATATGTAATCTTGGATGAAGAGAAAAATCTAGATATTCATATGTCCCAGAAATTTCTGAGTTGGAAAATTTAAGAAAAATCTTATAAAACAAAATGTTCTGGAAGGTAGTTTTAAATTAGGAGATTTTAAACCCACCTGCACAACTTTCACACCATTTAAAAGCTTATATCAGAACTGATGGGGCAGGACTAAGAACGAAAGCTATTGGTATTACAAAGTTAAGCAAGAAATCCTCTGTACCCTGCTGTTCTGGCCATGATGACAGCTGCACTAAGCTAAAACCAACTCCCCCACCCCTCTTGTGACCTTGGCTGCACTATAGCACACAGAGAATTGAAGCAAAAGGCAAACTCTAGTAAATATTAGATTCTGCCACTTGCAGATATACAGACTACATATAAAGATAACAGCATGTGTGCTCTCGCTTGCTCTCCAATCTCACTTTCTCTGAAGTGGTCTTTGTGTATTTGTGACTGAATTATTCTGACATAAAACTTTCCAAACTGTACTGGTGCGTTGAGCTGAACTCTGTGGCTTTACATGGGTGCTGAGGCTTTGGAGAACTACCCATTACGTTGATAACACTGCTAATTTTTGAGAGCCATGCAGAGAAAATTTTAGATTCAGCCCAGCTGACTTGTTCTTTGCACTGCTCCTGTGGGGAAGAGGATTGATTCTTGTGTTTCTTTTGATATTTGGCTTCCTTTCCTCTGGTACTCAATACTTCAGGCCTCAATCCTTTAACCTTGAATCTGAGCATCAAGGCTTCAGGAGGGATCAGGCCTTCTGATGAAGAGAGAATAACTTTTGTTGTACCAAATGGATGGGAGTGGTTGTCGTGGCTTAACCCCAGCCAGCAACTAAGCACCACGCAGCCACTCACTTACTTCCCCCCCCCACCCAGTGGGATGGGGGAGGGAATTGGAAAAAAAAAAAAAAGTAAAACTCACGGGTTGAGATAAGAACAATTTAATAGAACAGAAAGGAAGAAACTAATAATGGTAAGGATAACACTAATAAAATGACAATAGTAATAATGAAAGGATTGGAATATGCAAGTGGTGCACAATACAATTGCTCACCACATGCCGACCAACGCCCAGTTAGTCCCCAAGCAGCGATCTCCCTCCCCCCAGTTTCTATACTAGATGTGATGTCACATGGTATGGAATACCCCATTGGCCACTTTGGGTCAGCTGCCCTGGCTGTGTCCCCTCCCAACTTCTTGTGCCCCTCTAGCTTTCTCGCTGGCTGGGCTTGAGAAGCTGAAAAATCCTTGACTTTAGACTAAACACTACTTAGCAACAACTGAAAACATCAGTGTTATCAACATTCTTCACATACTGAACTCAAAAACATAGCACTGTACAAGCTACTAGGAAGACAATTAACTCTATCCCAGCTGAAACCAGGACAGTATCCACCCCTTATTCTATACCATTTAAATCATGCTCAGTTCCCATACCTTCAGTTACATCCTGGTCAATCATCACCACCTTTTCCGTCCCTTTGAGATATACATATATATATATGTATACATAAACAGAGATATCATTCCTTTAGTTTATGGGTTATGTTCATAAAATGTTCGTTGAGTTTGTTTACTTCCTGACTCTGGGCTCCGTCATACCAGTCTTTCTGGGCAGGAGGGATGCTGCAAAGTCCTCTCAGTTGGCAGAGCAGTATTGTGCTTCAGTGCAGTATGACGAGCAGGTGACATTGGACGCAGCAGGAGGATGGTGTGCACCGTTGGATTGTTGCATGCTGGAGTCAGTTCTGGTTCCATCACTACTGCGCTTCGCTCAGTTTTATCACAGTTCATTCTTGCTTGATCTAAGTGATTCTTACTATAGTGCTACGGATATAGCATATAACAATTATAGTAATGATAACATACAGTAGCAGGGTTATATAGCAACTAATATCATACAGGTTAATTCTGGCTATTCTCACCTAAAATTAAATCCCCTTGAGGCACACATCAGACTTCCCCATCTTTTCGCATCACCCACCAAGTGCACCCAGGCCCTTGAGCAAAAGCAATCCCACGAATGGGTTTACCTTTGCCTGAGGCAGGAGTAACCCAGACTGTCTTCCCTAACATATTTTTTATGTGCACTACAGGGACTTTATCCCCTTCTACAGTATGTAAAAGTTCTGACTGGGCAGGGCCACCCCGCTTGGCAGATCCTCTGGTGTTGACTAACCAGGTGGCTTTTGCTAAATGTGTATCCCAATGTTTGAAGGTTCCACCCCCCATTGCTCTCAATGTACTCTTTAACAGTCCATTGTATCCCTCAATTTTCCCAGAGGCTGGTGCATGATAGGGGATATGATACACCCACTCAATGCCATGCTCTTTGGCCCAGGTGTCTATGAGGTTGTTTCGGAAATGAGTCCCATTGTCTGACTCAATTCTTTCTGGGGTGCCATGTGGCTACAAGACCTGCTTTTCAAGGCCCAGGATAGTGTTCCGGGCGGTGGCATGGGGTACAGAATATGTTTCCAGCCATCCGGTGGTTGTTTCCACCATTGTAAACACATGGCGCTTGCCTTGGTGAGTTTGTGGGAGTGTGATATACTCAATCTGCCAGGGGAAGCTGGGATAGAGTTAATTGTCTTCCTAGTAGCTGGTAGGGTGCTATGTTTTGAGTTCAGTATGCGCAGAATGTTGATAACACTGATGTTTTCAGTTGTTGCTAAGTAGTGTTTAGACTAAAGTCAAGGATTTTTCAGCTTCTCAAGCCCAGCCAGCGAGAAAGCTGGAGGGGCACAAGAAGTTGGGAGGGGACACAGCCAGGGCAGCTGACCCAAAGTGGCCAACGGGGTATTCCATACCATGTGACGCCACATCTAGTATATAAACTGTTGGGAGTGGGGGCGGTGTGAATCGCCGCTCGGAGACTAACTGGGTGTTGATTGGTGGGTGGTGAGCAATTGCACTGCGCATCATTTGTACATTCCAATTTCTTCCCCTCTCCTTTCTCCTTCAGTCCAGTTACAATGGTGTTTGAGAATTTTGAAAAATTTGAATACTCTTGGGATGTTGAAACCAGCACCGTCCTGTCCCTGCTTCTAGGAATTAGCATGCTCCTGAATGTGGTTCAGCTCTTGTTTAAGGTTAAACAACTATTTAAGAAGATCACCCAGAGATCTGCCCCGAGGATGGGTAATCATGAGTGGCAGGGTGTGTGGGGTAGTACGGGCAAGTACCTAGAAAAGTGGGCACCTCCAGTGTTTCGGAAATTCACCCGTGAACAAGTGCAGAATCCTGAAGAACTAGTAAAATATTTGGAAAAAGTATGTGGTCACCCTGGCAACTCCAGAGAGATACAAATCACTGCAACATGCTGGGGCCTGGCCTATGCCTATCAAGCCCTGTTCAACACCACTCAGTACCCTCAAGGGGAAGAGAAGGTCTCTGGATCTAACAACAAAACGATGAGAACTGCGGCCACCCAGACCTTGGTGACAGGCACCGCGACCCCTCCAGCCCCAGCAACGAGCACTGCTGCAACCCAAACCTTGGCAATGGGCACTGCGGTCCCTCCAGCCCCGGCGATGAGCACTGTGGTTACCCAAACCTTGGCGACAGACGCTGCGGTTATCCAAAACCCGCCTAGCGGTACTGCAACTTAACCAGCGGACCAACCCGCACCAGTATCAGTTGCCCCCATAGAGAAGAAGAAATATACAAAAAAATCAGTTCGCTTAGCAAAGGAGGAAGATGAGCCAGGGTCATCACGGGAACAGGAGGAAGAGGCAGAACCAGATGTAATCACCCAATCCGTATCCTTGAGTCAGCTGTGGGATGTGCGAAAAGAATTCGGCCTCCATATAGGTGAGGATATTATCACCTGGCTCCTCCGATGCTGGGACAATGGGGCTAATAGCTTGGAATTAGAAGGTAGGGAAGCCAAGCAGCTGGGATCGCTTGCCAGGGAAGGTGTCATTGACAAGGCAATTGGAAAAGGGACACCAGCCATCAGCCTCTGGAGGCAACTCCTTTCAAGTGTGAAGGAAAGATACCCCTTTAAGGAAGATGTTATATGTCAATCAAGCAAGTGGACCACCATGGAAAAAGGTATCCAATATCTGAGGGAATTAGCTGTGCTAGAGACGATTCATCATGACCCGGACAACCCACAATTACCCAAAGATCCAGACGAAGTCCAATGCACACGACCCATGTGGCGGAAATTTGTACGGAGCGCACCATCGTCCTATGCCAACTCACTGGCAATAATGACCTGGAAAGATGAAGAGGCACCGACAGTGGATGAAGTGGCTCGCCAACTCCGTCAATACGAAGAAAATCTCTCCTCCTCCCTACAAGCCTGCATTTCGGCTGTGGAGAAGCTGTCCGAGGATTTCCAGCAATTCAAAGAGGATATGTCCTATTGCCCACCTGTAAGGACCAATGTCTGAGCTATTAGGAGTGAGCGCTCCTCTGCCCAAGAGAGAGAATATAGAAGGTACACACCGCGAGGTGCCCTGTGGTTTTACCTATGTGATCATGGAGAGGACATGAGGAAATGGGATGGAAAACCTACCTCGGTCCTAAATGCACGGGTCCATAAGCTGCGAGGAAAAAACACCTGTGGTGGGTTGACCCTGGCTGGATGCCAGGGGCCCACCAAAGCCGCTCTATCACTCCCCCTTCTCAGCTGGACAGGGGGGAGAAAATATAACAAAAGGCTTGTGGGTCAAGATAAGGACAGTTTAATAAAGTGAAAGCAAAGGTCGCGCGCGAAAGCAAAGAAAAAAACAAGTGATGTTATTCTCTACTTCCCATCAGCAGGTGATGTGTAGCCACTTCCTGGAAAGCAGGGCTTCAGTACGTGTAGTGGTTTCTCCGCAAGACAAAAAATGCTCCCCTTCTATCTCCCTTTACTTAGCTTTTATATCTGAGCTGACGTCATATGGTATGGAATATCTGTTTGGTTAGTTTAGGTCAGCTGTCCTGGTTATGTCCCCTCCCAAGATCTTGCCCAGCCCCAGCCTGCCATTGAGGGGGGGGGGCAAAAATGTTGGGGAGACAGCCTTGATGCTGTGCCAGCGCTGCTCAGCAGTAGCCAAAACACTGGTGTGTTATCAACACCTTTCTAGCTACTGATGCAGAGCACAGTGCTATGAGGGCTGCTATGGGGACTATTAACTCCATCTCAGCCAGACCCAGTACACCGTCACAAAAGGTGATTCTACCAGGAGAAATGCCGCTCCAGTTTCCAAACAGAGTAGAAGGGCTGATCTTATTTCTGATCCTCTTGAAGGGACTTCTGAGCCAATTTTACGAGAAGTGAATACCGGATACTCTGGCCAGAATTAGAGGGGCCCTGCCTCCAGCCAGGTGGAGGAAAGGGATAACCGGGTCTATTGGACTGTGTGGATTCGATGGCCTGGCACGTTAGACCCACAGGAGTACAAGGCTCTAGTAGACACCGGCGCACAATGCACTCTAATGCCATCAAGTTATAAAGGGGCAGAACCCATCTGTATTTCTGGTGTGACAGGGGGATCCCAAGAGTTAACTGTGTTGGAAGCTGAAGTAAGCCTAACTGGGAATGAATGGCAGAAACACCCCATTGTGACTGGTCCAGAGGCCCCATGCATCCTTGGCATAGACTATCTCAGGAGAGGGTATTTTAAGGACCCGAAGGGGTATCGATGGGCTTTTGGTATAGCTGCCTTGGAGACGGAGGAGATTGAACAGCTGTCTACCCTGCCAGGTCTCTCTTAAGACCCTTCGGTTGTGGGGTTGCTGAGGGTTGAAGAACAACAGGTGCCAATTGCTACCACGACGGTGCACCGGCGGCAATATCGCACCAACCGCGACTCTCTGATTCCCATCCACAAGTTGATTCGCCAACTGGAGAGCCAAGGAGTGATCAGCAAAACTCGCTCACCCTTTAATAGTCCCATATGGCCAGTGCAAAAGTCTAATGGGGAGTGGAGACTAACAGTTGACTATCGTGGCCTGAATGAAGTTACGCCACCGCTGAGTGCTGCCGTTCCAGATATGCTAGAACTTCAATACAAACTACAGTCAAAGGCAGCCAAGTGGTATGCCACAAGTGACATTGCTAATGCGTTTTTCTCAATCCCTCTGGCAGCAGAGTGTCGTCCACAATTTGCCTTTACTTGGAGGGGTGTGCCGTACACTTGGAATCAATTGCCCCAGGGGTGGAAACACAGCCCCACCATTTGCCATGGACTAATCCAGATTGCACTGGAAAAGGATGAAGCTCCGGAACACCTGCAATAGATTGATGACATCATCGTATGGGGCAACACGGCAGAAGAAGTCTTGGAAGAAAATAATCCAGATCCTTCTGAAAGCCAGTTTTGCCATAAAAGAAAGTAAGGTCAAGGGACCCGCACAGGAGATCCAGTTTTTAGGAATAAAATGGCAAGACGGGCGTCGTCAGATCCCTATGGATGTGATCAACAAAATAGCAGCTATGTCTCCACCGACTAATAAAAAGGAAACACAGGCTTTCTTAGGTGTTGTGGGTTTTTGGAGAATGCATATTCCAAATTACAGTCTGATTGTAAGCCCTCTCTAGCAAGTGACCCGGAAGAAGAATGATTTTAAATGGGGCCCTGAGCAACCACAAGCCTTTGAACAAATGAAGCGGGAGATTGTTCATGCAGTAGCCCTTGGGCCAGTCTGGGCAGGACAAGATGTTAAAAACGTGCTCTATACTGCAGCCGGGGAGAATGGCCCTACCTGGAGCCTCTGGCAGAAAGCACCTGGGGAGACCCGAGGCCGACCCCTGGGGTTTTGGAGTCGAGGATATCGAGGATCCGAGGCTCGCTATACTCCAACTGAAAAAGAGATATTGGCAGCATATGAAGGAGTTCGAGCTGCCTCACAAGTGGTTGGTACTGAAACACAGCTCCTCTTAGCACCCCTACTGCCAGTGCTGGGCTGGATGTTCAAAGGGAGGGTCTCCTCTACACATCATGCAACTGATGCCACGTGGAGTAAGTGGGCCGCACTGATCACACAACGAGCTCGCATAGGAAACCCCAGTCGCCCAGGAATTGTGGAAGTGATCACAGACTGGCCAGAAGGCAAAGATTTTGGAATGTCGCCAGAGGAGGAGGTGACACGGGCTGAAGAGGCCCCACTGTATAAGAAACTGCCAGAAAATGAGAGGCAATATGCTCTGTTCACTGATGGGTCCTGTCGCATTGTGGGAAAGCATCGGAGGTGGAAGGCTGCTGTATGGAGTCCTACACGACAAGTCGCAGAAACTGCTGAAGGAGAAGGTGAATCGAGTCAGTTTGCAGAGGTGAAAGCCATCCAGCTAGCTTTAGACATTGCTGAAAGAGAGAAGTGGCCAGTGCTCTATCTCTATCCTGACTCATGGATGGTGGCAAATGCCCTGTGGGGGTGGCTACAGCAATGGAAGCAGAGCAACTGGCAGCGCAGAGGTAAACCCATATGGGCTGCCGCACTGTGGCAAGTTATTGCGTCCCGGCTAGAGAATCTGGTTGTGAAAGTACGTCACGTAGATGCTCACGTACCCAAGAGTAGGGCCACTGAAGAACATCAAAATAACCAACAGGTGGATCAGGCTGCCAAGTTTGAAGTGTCCCAGGAGGACCTGGACTGGCAACATAAGGGTGAGCTATTTATGGCTCAGTGGGCCCATGATACCTCAGGCCATCAGGGAAGAGATGCAACATATAGATGGGCTCGTGACCGAGGGGTGGACTTGACCATGGACACTATTGCACAGGTTATCCATGAATGTGGAACATGTGCTGCAATTAAGCAAGCCAAGCGGTTAAAGCCCCTGTGGTATGGAGGGCGATGGCTGAAATATAAATTTGGGGAAGCCTGGCAGATTGACTATATCACACTCCCACAAACTCACCAAGGCAAGTGCCATGTGCTTACAATGGTGGAAACAACCACCGGATGGCTGGAAACATATTCTGTACCCCATGCCACCGCCCGGAACACTATCCTGGGCCTTGAAAAGCAGGTCTTGTGGCGACACAGCACCCCAGAGAGAATTGAGTCAGACAACGGGACTCATTTCCGAAACAACCTCATAGACACCTGGGCCAAAGAGCATGGCATTGAGTGGGTGTATCATATCCCCTATCATGCACCAGCCTCTGGGAAAATTGAGGGATACAATGGACTGTTAAAGAGTACATTGAGAGCAATGGGGGGTGGAACCTTCAAACATTGGGATACACATTTAGCAAAAGCCACCTGGTTAGTCAACACCAGAGGATCTGCCAAGCGGGGTGGCCCTGCCCAGTCAGAACTTTTACATACTGTAGAAGGGGATAAAGTCCCTGTAGTGCACATAAAAAATATGTTAGGGTAGACAGTCTGGGTTACTCCTGCCTCAGGCAAAGGTAAACCCATTCGTGGGATTGCTTTTGCTCAAGGACCTGGGTGCACTTGGTGGGTGATGCGAAAAGATGGGGAAGTTCGATGTGTGCCTCAAGGGGATTTGATTTTAGGTGAGAATAGCCAGAATTAACCTGTATGATATTAGTTGCTATATAACCCTGCTACTGTATGTTATCATTACTATAATTGTTATATGCTATATCCATAGTACTATAGTAAGAATCACTTAGATCAAGCAAGAATGAACTGTGATAAAACTGAGCAAAGCGCAGTAGTGATGGAACCAGAACTGACTCCAGCATGCAACAATCCAACAGTGCACACCATCCTCCTGCTGCGTCCAATGTCACCCGCTCGCAACACCGCACTGAAGCCCAATCTTGCTCTACCGACTGAGAGGACTTTGCACCATCCCTCCTGCCCAGAAAGACTGGTATGACAGATGGAGCCCAGAGTCGGGAACTAAATGAACTCAACGAACATTTTATGAACATAACCCATAAACTAAAGGAATGATATTGAGACAAGGGGAGTCAAAAGAATCTCAGTAGACATAATAAAGGGGGATGAAAGATGATGTTTAGCGCTTACATTGTTGAAATTAGCTGATGTAGAGACAGTCTTCTTGATAAGAAGAGCTGGTCCCAAGAACCAGCCAATGAGGTAGAGATAGTTCCTATTAAGAAGCACGAGCTGGCCCCAAGAGCCAGCTAAGACTGGTCTTGCGGCTTGGGTGAATACCAAGAAATCACTGAGCCTGCGCAAGAAAAGAGGTTACTAGCGGTGACGAAGAGGAGTCATCTATCTTCATCTCTGCGACCACCAGACGACCACCATAAAGAGGCACTGCGCAAGCGCAGTTGAGAGGAGACTATGGAAATGACCTCTCGGAGCTAATTTTAATATGAAGCGGGGATAGGTCATGCATATGTATAGGCGTATTGTGAATATGTAACACTTGACTGTATAAACTTGAAGTGAACTGCCAAGTCGGGCACGCACGACTTTGGTGGGACTACCCCCCGTGCTGCCCAGCGCTGAATAAACATACCTACTTTACAATCTCACCGATTGTGGAGTCTGTTTCTGCACGTCAATATCTCTGTGTGTGCATACATATATACATATATATATGTATCATTGTTTATATGTCTCAAAGGGACAGAAAATGTGATGATGATTGACTAGGATGTAACTGAAGGTATGGGAACTGAGCATGACGTCAATGGTACATAAAAAGGGGTGGATACTGTCGTGGTTTCCGCTGGGATAGAGTTAATTGTCTTCCTAGTAGCTGGTATAGTGCTATGTTTTGGGTTCAGTATGCGAAGAATGTTGATGTTACCGAAATCCGGAATAAAACTCCTTAACAGCAATGAGAAGTTAAGAAGCAGGCACTCCTTTATTTCAGCGCTGGGCACACGGGGGATCGCTCCACCTATCGTGTGCACCTGTCTAGTCTAACTGTGCAGGTTAAATACACACCTGTTATACATATTCACTAAATTTCTGGAAAATGTTATACATAATCATTAACTTTCTGATAAATCATTAGCATATGTAAATGTCTCTTCACGCAGGCGCAGTGAAGGTCTCTGGTGGTGTTCAGAAGCCCTCTGGTGGTCTTCCATAGTCTTCCTCACTTGTCCGCTTCTTGACCTCTCTTAGGTGATTCTGCGCAGTACGATTCTCACCATCATCTCTATTAGTTTACATAAAAATGCACACTATGTCTATTCTTAAATGTAACCTTTCTAATAATTGGTCCTTCAGTCACACCATCTTATTTATATTCTTATGTTAAAACAATCATTGGTTAATCTCACTTAACTCTACTGATTAGAATCCTCGATAATTAGATCGAGGTGGGAAGGGTAAGGGGTTTCCAAGCAGCAAACTGGTGTCCATAACAGTTTCCTTAGTTTCCTGAAACAAAACACTACAAATCAACAAATCTTTGTCAAAGTTTCTGTGGTTAACTGCTTTTAGACAATACTTGAATTCTTATGGTTACACATAGTACATTTTCTAAAGTTCCTAAGTTCCTGTGACTACATTTCAAACTTAACGCTCCCATACCTATGCTTCACAATTTTCTACTTCTTAATCAAACCAAACTCTTTTATGTGATTAAATTTTTATTTCTTTACCAGAATATTTGCAACAATAACAGTGATGTTTTCAGTTGTTGCTCAGCAGTGTTTAGACTAAGTCAAGCATTTTTCAGCTTCTCAAGCCCAGCCAGCGAGAAAGCTGGAGGGGCACAAGAAGTTGGCACAGGACAAAACCAGGGCATCTGACCCAAAGTGGCCAACAGGGTATTCCTTACCATGTGACGTCCCATCTAGTATAGGAACCGGGGGGAGTGAGGGCTGCGTGGTGCTTAGTTGCTGGCTGGGGTTAAACCTCGACACTTCCCCATATTTATATTTCAGCCAACACCCTCCATACCACAGGGGCTTTAACCGTTTGGCTTGCTTAATTGCAGCACATGTTCCACATTCATGGATAACCTGTGCAATAGTGTCCATGGTCAAGTCCACCCCTCAGTCACGAGCCCATCTATATGTTGCACCTCTTCCCTGATGGCCTGAAGCATCATGGGCCCACTGAGCCATAAATAGCTCACCCTTATGTTGCCAGTCCAGGTCCTCCTGGGACACTTCAAACTTGGCAGCCTGATCCACCTGTTGGTTATTTTGATGTTCTTCAGTGGCCCTACTCTTGGGTATGTGAGCATCTACATGACGTACTTTCACAACCAGATTCTCTAGCCGGGACGCAATATCTTGCCACAGTGCGGCAGCCCAAATGGGTTTACCTCTGCGCTGCCAGTTGCTCTGCTTCCATTGCTGTAACCACCCCCACAGGACATTTGCCACCATCCACGAGTGTAGGATGGAGATAGAGCACTGGCCACTTCTCTCTTTCAGCAATGTCTAACACTAACTGGATGGCTTTCACCTCTGCAAACTGACTCGATTCACCTTCTCCTTCAGCAGTTTCTGCGACTTGTCGTGTAGGACTCCATACAGCAGCCTTCCACCTCCGATGTTTTCCCACAATGTGACAGGATCCCCTAGGCATTTGCCCATTTTACCCCACACACCCTGTCACTCATAATTATCCAGCCTCGGGCAGATCTCTGGGTGATCTCCCCAAGCAGTGATCTCCCTGCCCCCACTTTATATACTAGATGGGACGTCACATGGTATGGAATACCCCGTTGGCCACTTTGGGTCAGCTGCCCTGGCTGTGTCCCCTCCCAACTTCTTGTGCCTCTCCAGCCTTCTTGCTGGCTGGGCATGAGAAGCTGAGAAATCCTTGACTTTAGACTAAACATTACTTAGCAGCAACTGAAAACATCAGTGTTATCAACATTCTCCTCATACCTAACTGAAAAACATAGCACTGTACAAGCTACTAGGATGACAATTAACTCTATCCCAGCTGAAACCAGGACAGTGCTATAAAGCAAGACAGCTCTCCAGACAGTATATATTTCTCTGTTGTGTTAAAAGACTATAAACAGAGGGTGGGTTTAGTGGGGATTATAAATAATCTAGGGAAAGGTGGGGTATTAGAAGCAATGGAATGAGTTAATGACACTAACATTTCACCAATAACCAGTCTATCATGACAGATGTGTACTGGGTTGCCAAATGCTATATTCTGATTTGGGTAACGGTTCAAAGCTCAGCATGTCATGGAAATGGCAGTGTGGTCCCTGATGGAGCAGGGGAAAAAAAAGCTTTTCAGCTTCTCAAAGGGCAGTATTTGTGGAAGCAGATGCTTGCTTGCCTTACCCAGCATAAAGAACAGTTCTGTGGGCAGCCAAGAGAATTCATTCTGCTGGATTTTTATAGGATCATTAATTATATGTTATAAAGCAGCTAAGCATGGCATTCCTAACTTGATGAATTCCATTATGAATGGCCTTTTCATATTCTTCATCTCATTATATTAAATGCATGTGACCTGAAGTTTAGCTAAAGTTACTGTTTGGGTTAACTTTCATTTAGTGGTTGCACTAATTTTAGAAACAGTATGATCTTTAGATTTTATGGAGAGACAAGGTTTTTTATGCATGTTTTTGCAGCACTATTTTACATAATTTCTTTTGGAACTGCATAGTGTCCTAGTTTCAGCTGGGATAGAGTTAACTGTCTTCCTAGTAGCTGGTACGGTGCTATGTTTTGAGTTCAGTATGTGAAGAATGTTGATAACACTGATGTTTTCAGTTGCTGCTAGTAGTGTTTAATGTCAAGGATTTTTCAGCTTCTCAAGCCCAGCCAGCAAGAAAGCTGGAGGGGCACAAGAAGTTGGGAGGGGACACAGCCAGGGCACCTGACCCAAACTGACCAACAGGATATTCCATACCATATGACGTCCCATCTAGTATAGGAACTGGGAAGTGGGGGCGGGGGATCGCCGCTCGGGGACTAGCTGGGTGTCGGTCGGCGGGTGGTGAGCAATTGCACTGTGCATCATTTGTACATTCCAATCCTTTCATTATTGCTGTTGTCATTTTATTAGTGTCATCATTATCATTATTAGTTTCTTCTTTTCTGTTCTATTAAACCGTTCTTATCTCAACCCGTGAGTTTTGCTTCTTTTTCCCGATTTTCTCCGCCATCCCACTGGGTGGGGGGGGAGTGAGTGAGCGGCTGCGTGGTGCTTAGTTGCTGGCTGGGGTTAAACCACGACACATAGGAACCTCTGTGAGGTGGCAGGGAAGGGATTTAGTCACTCCTTGATTTCCCTGGTGTTTTGGGTTTGTGTGGTGGGGTTTTGGTAGCGGGGGAGGGGCTGCAAGGGTCACTCCTGTTAGAAGCTGCTAGAAGCTTCCCCAGCTCCAAGTCGGACCCGCCTCTGGCCAAGGCCAATCCAATCAGCGACAGTGGTAGCGCCTCTGCAATAACATATTTAAGAAGGGAAACCTGCAGCGGAGGAGGGGAGAGGAATGTGAGAGAAACACCTATGCAGATATGAAGTTCAGTGAAGAAGGAGTGGGAGGAAGTGCGCTGGAGGAGGTGATGCCCCTGCAGCCCGTGGTGAGATGGCAGGCTGTCCCCCTGCAGCACATAGAGGTGAATGGTGGAGCAGATGCCCACCTGCAGCCTGTGGAGGACCCCACGCCGGAGAAGGTGGGTGCCCCCGAAGATGGCCATTACTCCATGGAAAAGCCCGCGCTGGAGCAGCCTGTGACTGAAGGCCTGCAACCTGTGGAAAGGACCCATGCTGGAGCAGTTCGTGAAGGACTGTCTCCCATGGGAGGGACCCCACGCTGGAGCAGGGGAAGAGTGAGGAGTCCTCCCCTGAGGAGGAAGGAGCGGCAGAGGCAATGTGTGATGAACTGACCGCAACCCCCATTCCCCATCCCCCTGCACCGCTGCAGGGGAGGAGGTAGAGAAAATTGGGAGTGGAGTTGAGCTGGGAAGGAGGAAGGGGTAGGGCAAAGGTGTTTTAAGATCTGGTTTTACTTCCCACTATCCTTGTTTTGCTTTGATTGGTAGTAAACTATATTGATTTTGTTTTTTCCCCTAAGTTGAGTCTGTTTTTTGCCTGTGACCAGAAGTGGTGAGTGATCCCTCCCTGTCTTTGTCTTGACCCACAAGCTTTTCATTATATTTTCTCCTCCCTATCCCACTGGGGCCAGGGGGGAGGAGTGAGCGAGCGGCTTCGTGGTGCTTTGTTACCAGCTGGGCTTAAACCACGACACCTGGAGACTTCTGTACCCATGTCCCTGGATGACAACATCCAGTTACACGGATTTGGCTATCATCTCTCTGCCAATAACTCAAATCCTCTGCTCTGTTCTGTCTAGTCTTGCATATCTGACTGCTTCCCTGACAGATAATCCTGGTTGTTTTGCCTTCAGAACATTCCTAATCTGGCTAATACAGAACTCCTTACTTTTTCTTTTGAATCTCTCTTCACTTCTGATTTTGATAATGCTGTAATCATGTTTGAGTTACAGCCTAACCATGGTGATACTGCTCAATTTAGGGTTAAACATGATACATTGTCCTTTAAGGAGGACCATTACTCAATAGCTTCACTACGGGAGCCTGATTACTTTGCATAAACTATGCATACCTTACTAACGACTATGCCCTTGAAGAGGGAACTAAAGACTGATAAAAGGAAACATCCTGCTCCAGAAGGCGCCAAAGGCCGGATGACGGCCAAAGAAGCATGAACTAAGGGAAAGGTAAAGGTGGCAGGGGGAGATCGTGGCTGCCAACTCAATTCAAGGCTGGAAGAACTTGCCCCCCCCACACCTGCAAAGAGCATGCGTGCTAATTTACATAGGAAGCGAGGCTAATTTAAATATAACTAACCAATAGCAGATGAGATGGTGACTACCAACCAATGAACGTAAATTTAGGCGGGTTTTTAACTAATCATGTAACAGGATTAATATGTTGTAGTTCTTTGGTGTGGTGCGCCAGCTTTGTGGAGTTACCACCTGGCACCCATCTCTGCACAGACATGAAATAAATACATATCTCAGCTCTGTGTGTAAGATTGGCTTATTGCACACCGGGTACTGAACCCCGCTTGTGGGACAACAATGCCACATCCTCCCTGTCACTCAGACTCGTAACCTCGGGGTCACTCTCCTTCTCCATACGCATCTGGGCTGCTAACAGCTATTGCAGCTTCCTTCTCCTTTGCAGCAAAAACATGCCTTCAGTGTGTCAACAGTTAAAACACCACCCCTTGCTCTAGTCCTTCATCTTGCACCTTGACTCCTGTAAAGTCTTCTTTGCTGAATATTCATTCCCCTCCTTCAAAATAAGTTTTCCAAATGGGTATCTTGGCTGCTTATTCAGATCTTGTCACTGTTACTTCTCTGAAACCCTCCTTCGAAGGCCGGTTGTCCACCGTATCAGTCTATAGGGCTCTGCAGAAAGTCACAAGGCTGTTTCTTATTTTATTTTTTCTGCCACCTTCTCTTCTTTACTCCTTCAGTTACGTGGGACTCAACAGTTTGTTTAGTGTCGCATGAACTTTTGGCCATGTGCTCCTACCACATTCCCTAACTCTTTCTGGCTTTTGGAACCACCTCTGTCTGTCTGTTCTGACTACATCTTTCCTGATTCACATCTTACCTTCAAGCCCTTTTTTTCAGTTTTTTACAGAGTATGAGTGCTTTTTTTCCTCCCCACCCCCAGTCCTAATTTGATGAGTTTCAAACTAATCCATCTCTTTCCACTGACCACAAGGATGGTCTCTGCCCGGTAAGTCTGCCTAAAATCTAAATCATACTCAAAAAATATTACCGGTGACCTAGGGAGAAAAGTATTGTAACTCAACTGCAGTGACAAATCTTCAGCTCTTCTGTGTAGAAGAGTTTATTTCTGGCTTCTAGCACACACAAGAGTTTGAAACAAAACAACATGCAAGTATCTTCAGTCTTCTATCAATAGTGCCAGGCTTCACCTCTTTGTGTAACTACATGCCCTTCTGTTTGATCGATGCATAGTTAATCCTTTTTTTCTTTTTAACGTTGTGCTCCCTTAATCTGCATCTACGTCTTGCATCCTTTTTGAGAAAGTAATATCTCTGAGAGATGGGCTAAATTTACACAATGGCTGTAGACTCAGTAGGGCTGAGATGGTTTGGCAACACAAATAATGTAAGCCTCTAAACCCACATCACAGTGCCAGAGCTCTGCACAGACATTTCCAAACAGGTTATAACAAACTTGTGCAAAGGTAGACTTCCAAGACCTAAGCTCAATAGCAGTAGATGTAAGATGACAAGAGACGCTTGTATCTGGGCTAGCAAAAGTACACGGTGGATTTGTAACATTAAGTTTCTAGGGGCAGGGAACTGGCAGCCCAAAGTCTGGGCAGAGCCCACAGCTTCACTGCATGCAGCCTCATGCCGTAATCTCTTCCCCTCATTCCTTCCCTTGATACTGGACATCAGAGCGTGCCAATACATATCTCACTGATACGTGCCTCTTGGCGAGGCAGTGGTTTCTGTCTGATATAAATTCTACTATGTCTCTTTATTTCCTGAATATAAGAATACAAAAAAGTGTTAAATCTGTTCCGTAAACATCCTGGTTGAGTCAATACTCAGTGGTGCTGTCACATTCACATAAAATCCATGCATTGAAAGGAAATCTTTAGTCTGTTGTTTTTTGTGGGGCCCAGGCCATGGTTTTTATAGTTGTATGCAATCAGTTAGGTGTCTAAGTCTGTATTGTACTTGCAATAAATACCTGATTTTTCAGTCACTAGTCATCAAACACACTCTGTGAAATATGTAACTTCAGTGGATTCAAGGCAATTAAAGTGGCCGGAAGTGATATTTTAAATCTTTACTAAGAGCTACCTTGTCAAATCTACGTCTGCTGGGTATGGTAATCCACTAATCTGAGTAAAGACTGAGTCTTGCTGATGACTTGGCTCTCTAGTTGAATCAGCTCATGGATGGGATCCAGGGAGTCTTCCCTGAACTGCTTCTACCACTGCTCCCTGGTGTTCTGGAGGTTTTGCTCACTGGTGTTCCGGGAAAATAATCTTCATGTTTCAACACTGGTACACTGGGAGGAAAGAAAGGTCACACTATTACATGATGCATTTAGCCCTTTTAACACTGCACCCAGCCCTCTCCCCCACTGTCACTCTCCAGAAGTGTAACCGTCATGCTGCTGGTTGAGCTCTTGATGAATCCATTTACAGTGTCTGAAAGCAAGATACCTAAGGATTGTAGAGTTACCAACCTACTTTAGCAGGACTCTCTGGTTATCAGCAGCTGGCAGCACTCTGACAATTATATTTGGAGTTTAGTGACATTTGGCACATTCCCTAAAGCATTAGGTCCTGGATTTCCTGAGTGGTTAGGACAGGACAAGTGGGATGAACATATGGGAAGTACTTTGTCCAGCACAGTGGAGCAAGGTTGGAAGAAAGAGTAATTAAAAAAAAAAAAAATCTCACTTTGCTAGAAAAAGGGGAAACAGAGAAGAACATGTGAAGAGAAAACTGGAGTAATTGTTTGCAAAAGGGAAGCAGATGATACATTGATTCAAGAAGAAAAGGGATGAGAAGAGATGAGACAAAAAGAGGCGAGATGAATGAACAGAATAACTTGTAAGCAGGATAGAGAATGTATGAGCAAACCGGTGGGAGAGTATCTGGTGCAGCAAGTGCAGTAGCTTGGGTAGAGTAAGAAAAGAGAACGCTAACAAGAACCAGTATGGTTCAAGATGAACTTCTACACAAGATCATAAATACTGCACTGATAGAGCCAGGATGCAAATTTGGTGATGTGGAACAAGCATGACTTCAGTCTCTGCAGACACAGGCAATCACAAAACATTTTGGGCAGACAAGAAGCTATGGAGACCCATCTTTCTCTCAGTAAAGACAACCTACCTCTTTCAAATATTGCTCTCTGGGAAATGACTACTGCTTTAAATGAGGATTCCCAACATGTATACGTCTTTAGCCCCATCACCATTATAAAAAGCAATTAAAAGCATAAAAAAAACCAAACTTTGGATTATCCACATGAAGGAATACAATTCATCCCAAGATTATACTGCTCTACTTGCAAGCATGGAAGTGACACACAGCTTTCCTAAGTTAACAGAAGATTATACAAGTCTTTTTCCTGTTTAAGCAGCAATTTTACATGGGCAACCCAAAGACTGCCACTGAGTTTGTATTATTTGGGATACAGCTTTGTGGAGGTTGATTCAAAAGAATCTTTTACCTAAAAGCTTACACTACTGAAGTTACTGTACATCTGAGGAAAAAGCAGATATCTGATGTTCCCATCAGAAACTGATAGCTAAATTAAAAGTTTCAAATTAATGTGCTGTATAAGCCATTGTTTAATAGGGTCCACTGCACCTGTTAGACAATTAGTATTACTCCTTGTTGTGGGTTTGTGTCGTGGTTTAACCCCAGCCAGCAACTAAGCACCACGCAGCTGCTCACTCACTCCCCCCCCCACCCAGTGGGATGGGGGAGAAAATCGGGAAAAGTAAAACTCGTGGGTTGAGATAAGAACAGTTAATAGAACAGAAAAGAAGAAACTAATAATGATAATGATAACACTAATAAAATGACAACAGCAATAATAAAAGGATTGGAATGTACAAATGATGCGCAGTGCAATTGCTCACCACCTGCCGACCGACACCCAGCTAGTCCCCGAGCGGCGATCCCCCGCCCCCACTCCCCCTGGTTTATATACTAGATGTGGCATCACATGGTATGGAATACCCCGTTGGCCACTTTGGGTCAGGTGCCCTGGCTGTGTCCTGTGCCAACTTCTTGTGCCCCTCCAGCTTTCTCGCTGGCTGGACATGAGAAGCTGAAAAATCCTTGACTTTAGACTAAACGCTACTTAGCAAGAACTGATAACATCAGTGTTATCAACATTCTTCTCATACTGAACTCAAAACATAGCACTGTACCAGCTACTAGGAAGACAATTAACTCTATCCCAGCTGAAACCAGGACAGTTTGTGTGGCTGGGTTTTGGTAGTGGGGGAGGGGCTGCAAGGGTCACTCCCGTGAGAAGCTGCTAGAAGCTTCCCCAGCTCCAAGTCGGACCCGCCTCTGGCCAAGGCCGACCCAATCAGCAATGGTGGTAGCACCTCTGGGATAACGTATTTAAGAAGGGAAGCCTGAAGCAGAGGGGGAGAGGAATGTGAGAGAAACACCTATGCAGATTCCAAGGTCAGTGGAGAAGGAGGGGGGGATGTGTGCCGGAGGAGGTGATGCCCCTGCAGCCCGTGGTGAGATGGCAGGCTGTCCCCCTGCAGCCCGTGGAGGTGAGCGGGGGAGCAGATGCCCACCTGCAGCCCGTGGAGGACCCCACGCCAGAGCAGGTGGATGCCCAAAGGAGGTTGTGACCCTGTGGGAATCCCGCGCTGGAGCAGTCAGTGCCTGAAGGACTGCAGCCCGCGGAAGGGACCTACGCTGGAGCAGTTCGTGGAGGACGAGTGAGGAGTCCTCCCCCTGAGGAGGAAGGAGCGGCAGAGGCAATGTGTGATGAACTGACCGCAACCCCCATTCCCCATCCCCCTGCACCGCTGCAGGGGAGGAGGTAGAGAAAATTGGGAGTGGAGTTGAGACCGGGAAGAAGGGAGGGGTGGGGGGAAGGTGTTTTAAGATTTGGTTTTACTTCTCATTATCCTGCTCTGTCTTGATTTGTAGTAAATTAAATTGATTTTGGTTTTTTTTTTTTTTCCCCAATTGAGTCTGGTTTTTGCCTGTGACCATAAGTGGTGAGTGATCCCTCCCTGTCCTTGTCTTGACCCATGAGCTTTTCTTTATATTTTTGTGGTGGGTTGACCATGGCTGGACGCCAGGTGCCTATCAAAGCCATTCTATCACTCCCCCCTCCTCAGCTGGACAGGGGAGAGAAAATATAGCAAAGGGCTCATGGGTCGAGATAAGGACAGGGAGACATCATTCAACCAATTACCGTCACGGGCAAAACAGACACAACTTGGGGAAAATTAACTCAATTTATTACAAATCAACCAGAGTGGGGTAATGACAAATAAAACCAAATCTCCAAACACCTTCCCTCCAACCCTCCCTTCTTCCTGGGCACAACTTCACTCCCGGATTCTCTACCAACCCCCCACAGAGGCGCAGGGGAACAGGGAATGGGGTTTACGGTCAGTTCATCACACATTATCTCTGCTGCTTCATCCTCTTCAGGGGCAGGACTCCTCACACTCTTCCCCTGCTCCAGCGTGGGGTCCCTCCCACAGGAGGGTTGCTGGTTGACAGCCAGCTGAATATGAGCCAGCAGTGTGCCCAGGTGGCCAGGTGGCCATCGTTTTTAGAGTTGTATGCAATCAGTTAGGTGTCTAAGTCTGTATTGTACTTGCAATAAATACCTGATTTTTTCAGTCACTAGTCATCAAACACACTCTATGAAATATGTAACTTCAGTGGATTCAAGGCAATTGAAGTGGCCGGAAGTGATATTTTAAATCTTTACTAAGAGCTACCTTGTCAAATCTACGTCTGTTGGGTATGGTAATCCACTAATCTGAGTAAAGTCCAAAGTCTAACTTCTCTATTTACTTCTTTTTGGGCTATAAGATTTTTTTAAAAGCAGATCAATAAACAGTCACAGTCTTTTCATTTTACTAAGCAATATAATATAAATGAGTACTGGTGTAGTAGTAAATCATTAATATACTCCTTAATCATAGAGTGACCATGTCTCACAGATGCGATTTAATCATGGAAAAAAGGCCAATGAAGTGTAAAGATGCATCAGGAGGGGTGTTTCCAACAGAAGTGGGATAGTACATGACACCATTTTAAAAGATCCTAGTATGAGAGCATTCAGGATGCCATGTACATTTATAGTTGCAGACCTGGCTATATTCTAATATGTCATTGTTTTTGATCACTCTATAAAACAAGAATCAAAAACCACGTCAGGTTTGTATTTGGCTGGGGAGCCAGTGTGGTGCGAGGAGATGTGTTGGCATCACGTTAGAGCTGTGCTTTGTACCTGGACTGAGCCCGTGCCAACGCACCGAGCCTTTGATGGCTTTTTGGAATAAGAAAAGCATTAGAGTCTCCAGATTCACTGGTCCCAAGATTTTTAGGACTTTGACACCAACAGACCTATGTAACCCTAAAACCCAATAATAATCTGTGCTTAAAATGCTTGATTCAATCATCATGTGATACAGATAAAGATGATTAGAATAAGAGGACAGAATTTTCATAGAAAAAGATGGGTCCTGCAAGGGTGCTCTCATGTTGGTTTCAGTGGTAATGGTTCCTAATCATTAGAGAAATCAGATTGAAGGACAGGAAAGATAAAACCTCTAATTGTGTTTATTATGGAATTTGATGCATTTATGAAAGGCTTTCCCTGCAACATGTTCCCTGATATCAGGGGAGCTATCAGTGACCTGGAAGGTCACCTCAGGATTGTTAGGAGTATGTGTATTTGCCCAGGTTAGTGGTTATTAATTTTCATTGCTATCAGTGTGAGAAGTTTGTAACTTTATGTTCCTTCATTTCCTCACTTAGAAACCAGGGATGATGATTTATCATGCCAGTATCCTGAGTATTGAAAGTTAGCATCTATCAAGTGCAACTTTGTCAATGAACAGAAGCAGCTGTAGATGTTATGTCTTTTATAACTCTTCTGTCTGCATATAGGCACTACAGGATCCTCCAAAACTCTTATTTTCTGTGCATATGTAACTCTTCATAATACCTGTACACAGGAGTGCAATCTTAAATATCTGGTGCTCTAATTAGGCATCTCTTCAAAATGTCTTGTTAGTAGGGCACACTGGAAACCCTGTGAGTACCTACTTTCCAACTCTTATTGTGTCCCTCCTTTGCTATATTGTCACTTATTGTCCCATCCCACTCAGTGGGTTTGGGGGAGGTGATCTTTTAGATAGTCCGTTGCCGCACACAGGAGTCACAACAATGACTCAGGAGGGACAGGGAAAATTTCAACACCCCATTTCGCTCGGCAAATCCCAGGGCAGGAGTCACGACAATGGCTCCTAAATGCTCAAAATATGTTTTATTTAATGTTGACTTATAACACAAGTGTGGCTAAATTTGGCATAGCAGATATTTCGAATAAAAAACTGGACACCTAACAGCTGTAGCAAAATATTCCTAACAACAAGGTAGGAGGAAGAGAAAAGAGAGAGAAGAGAAAAAAGAGAGGTAAGTATCTCCACCCTTGGATCCAGCAAAGAAAGAGTCTCGGTAGTAGCTGTCTGGATTCATCAGGCAGTGGGCTCGTGCCTGGGGTTAGTCTCCCCCCCCACCTTTTATACCCTCTGTCCTGGGTTCAGCTGGGATAGAGTTAATTTTTACAGGAACCTGGGAGGTGGGGGGGGCATAGCCGGGGCAGCTGACCTGAACTAGCCAAGGAGCTATTCCATACCATGTGACATCATGCCCAGTATATATATGGGGAGTGGGCCGGGGGGGAGGGCTCTCCTGCTCTCTCTCACTTTCGGTGGGGGAAGTGGCGGAGCGTCGGGTCCCGGGTGGTGAGCAGTTGCACTGTGCATCACTCCTTTTTTTTGTATACTCTTTCATTAGTACCGTTGTTGTTGTTGTAACTTTTTTTGCGTCATCCCAGTAAACTGCCCTTATCTCAACCCTCGAGGTTCCAGGTTTTTTTCTTTTCTCTCCTCCGTCTCCCCCCTATCCCACCGGAGGGGGGCGGGAGGAGTGAGCGAGCGGCTGCGTGGTCCTTTGTTACCGGCTGGGCTGAAACCACGACACCCTCCTCCGAGAGCCCTTCGCTCATGCGTTGTGGGGTTTTCTGGAAAGTTCTTGAGGAGGGAGTGGGGGGGGGGGGGTGTCGCTGATGCCCCCTTATCCCATGTAACTTGTTTACACAACTGCTGTGGTAAGGGCCTGTGGCAAAACTCCGAACCTGTGACAAAACATCCGAAGCACAACTACTAGAAAACTTCCCAGAAAGACAATCGCCAGAAAGCCTCTTCAAGGCACAACCGCTAGAAAGCCTCCCAGAAAGAGTTCACTACCCCACCTCTGCAGGGCACATCCTGTTTCGGCTGCTTGCAGCTACCTGCTTCGTTGTTTGAGACAAAATGGTTGCCAGTCTCTCACACTTATCTTTAGCAAATGATTGCTCCATGGTGTGATCCATGATCAGAAAAAGGGCTTTTGCAATTGCAGCTCATTTACTGAAAGCTCCTGTTATCAACACCTATCAGCCTGTCTGGAAACTCCCATGGAGGAGATAGTGCTTATGTACTGATAGTCTTAGTGAAGGAAAACCTAAGGACTCTTGCACCAAGCAGGTGGTTACCTGCACACTCAGACCGATCTCTGCAGCAACAGCTCAGCGACAGCCTGTTTTGCAGTGCAGCCCATCTACTGTAAAGTCTTTTGTCCTGTGTGAGCCAAGTTGATAAGGGATGATGCATTGTTCTTCTATGCCTTTATCACAACCAAATTGCAATCTAATTTGGGAGAAGTTTGTTCAGGAGATAGCTTGCATATGGCATTTCAATGGGTACCTTGTGAATGGGGCTGGCTCTCAGCCAAACAATAGTGATTCTGGATAATGCACTAAGACAGGCATTCACTTTACTGAAGAGGATGTGATTCTCCTCCTGAAGGAGAGAGTGACGTGACTTGATCTACTAGAGAAGTTTGGATTTAGTTCAAAAACTTTGTTTGTCCTAAACATGCTTTTGCATCATTCCTTATGGTACTTTAACTGGTGACAGCTAGTCAGGCTTTTCAGATATATGGATGCTGTTTTGAAAGATTGTATTTATACCTATGATTTGACATTTACATGACTTTCTTTTGTGAAGGCTGACCTCGACTTCAGCGAGGCCTTTGACGCTGTCTCTCATGGCATACTCATTGAGAAGCTGGCAGCTCATGGCTTAGACAAGTGTACTCTTCGCTGGGTGAAAAACTGACTGGATGGACGAGCCCAAAGGGTTATGGTGAATGGAGTTAAATCCAGTTGGTGGCGGGTCACAAGTGGTGTTCCCCAGGGCTCAGTACTGGGGCCAGTTCTGTTTAATATCTTTATCAATGATCTGGACGAGGGGATCGAGTGCGCCCTCAGCAAGTTTGCAGACGACACCAAGTTGGGAGGGAGGGTTGATCTGCTCGAGGGTAGGAAGGCTTTACAGAGGGATCTGGACAGGCTGGATCGATGGGCCGAGGCCAATTGTATGAAGTTCAACAAGGCCAAGTGCCGGGTCCTGCACTTGGGTCACAACAACCCCATGCAGCGCTACAGGCTTGGGGAAGAGTGGCTGGAAAGCTGCCAGGCAGAAAAAGACCTGGGGGTGCTGGTTGACAGCCGGCTGAATATGAGCCAGCAGGGTGCCCAGGTGGCCAAGAAGGCCAACGGCATCCTGGTCTGCATCAGAAATAGTGTGGCCAGCAGGAGCAGGGAGGTGATTGTTCCCCTGTACTCGGCACTGGTGAGGCCGCACCTTGAGTCCTGTGTTCACTTTTGGGCCCCTCACTACAGGAAAGACATTGAGTTGCTGGAGTGTGTCCAGAGAAGGGCAACCAAGTTGGTGAGGGGCCTGGAGCACAAGTCTTATGAGGAGCGGCTGAAGGAACTGGGGTTGTTTAGTCTGGAGAAAAGGAGGCTGAGGGGAGACCTTATCGCTCTCTACAACTACCTGAAAGGGGGTTGTAGTGAGGTGGGTGCTGGTCTCTTCTGTCAGGTGGCTGGAGATAGGACGAGAGGAAGTGGCCTCAAGTTGCGGCAGGGGAGGTTTAGATTGGATATTAGGAAAAATTTCTTTACTGAGAGGGTTGTCAGACATTGGAATAGGCTGCCCAGGGAAGTGGTTGAGTCACCATCCCTGGAGGTATTCAAAAAGCTCGTAGACAAGGCACTCCAGAACATGGTTTATTGGGCATGGTTGATGGTTGGACTCGATGATCTTGAAGGTCTTTTCCAACCTAAATGATTCTATGATTCTATGACAGTCCTCCACGAACTTCTCCAACGTGGGTCCTTCCCATGGGCTGCAGTTCTTCACAAACTGCTCCAGCATGGGTCCCTTCCACAGCGTGCAGTCCTTCAGGAGCACACTGCTCCAGCGTGGGTCCCCCACGAGGTCACAAGTCCTGCCAGAAAACCTGCTCTAGCATGGGCTCCTCTCTCCATGGGGTCACAGGTCCTACCAAGAGCCTGCTCCAGCACAGGCTTCCCACGGGGCCACAGCCTCCTTTGGGCACCCACCTGCTCCAGTGTGGGGTCCTCCATGGGCTGCAGGGGGACAACCTGCCTCACCATGGTCTTCCCCACAGGCTGCAAGGGAATCTCTGCTCCGGTGCCTGGAGCACCTCCTCCCCCTCCTTCTTCACTGACCTTGGTGTCTGCAGGGTTGTTTCTCTTACATGTTCTCACTCCTCCCTCCGGCTGCCATTTCTGTGTGCCCCGCAACTTTTTCTCCTTCTTAAAAATGTTATCACAGAGGCTTTACCACTATCGTTGATTGGCTTGGCCTTGGCCTTGGCCTTGGCCGGCAGCGGGTCCGTCTTAGAGCCAGCTGGTATTGGCTCTGTCAGACATAGGGGAAGCTTCTAGCAGCTTCTCACTGAAGCCACCCCTGTAACCCCCCCCCCCCCCCCACCAAAACCTTGACACACAAACCCAATCCAATTTTCTCTTTATCATCCCACCAGGGCCAAGGGGGAGGAGTGAGCGAGTGGTTTCGTGGTGCTTTGTTGCCGGCTGGGCTTAAGCCACCACATTCCTGTATTATTAATGCAGAATGTTATATAATGGCTCTTGACCTATAATAAGTGGCTGAAGTGTTGGTTAAAACTTCTCTGAATAACCTCTGTTTACTTTAGGGCTTCAAACTGCGTGGCCACTAATAATATAGGAAAATGTTATTAAAATTTATGGTGGACTAAATTAGTATCTTGTTTGAATTATATGAAATAATTAGCCTACAAATTCCTGCAACCCAGAGTACAGCAAGAGGTGGGTTTCGACCCTAATAACTGTTTAAAGAGGCTTAAAGGTGTAATACTTGACCAGATTTCTCTGATAATACAGGACTTGATATTCCATTTGCCTGTACTTGGATGATTAACAGCATTTAAAAACGCTGAGGTTGTCATTATTTGGATGCTTTCTGAGTTTTTAAAGTATATTTAATTACAACCTACAGATGTTCTGTGAAGACAATGACCTTTGGCTTGTAGATGAAAAGGCGATTATTCCACTGGTTCACTGCGATACCTTTTACATGGTGCGGTTACCTTTAGAATACCGAGTTCTGGTTTAAACTATGCTATGGCAGAGGCAATTCAAACAGAAACAGACACCGAGAAGAAGTTACAGAAGCTAATTTATGAGGAAATAACAAAAGCAAGCTTATTTGCATTTATAGCTCACTAAAGAATGAATTAGAGCCTGGTTCTTTAGTATTTAATCAAAGAAAGCTCAGTCTAAATTTTTGCTCAAGTAAGGATATAGAGTCAAATCTTAAAGTGACAAACACTTAATCTGAGAGGTGTGCAGACCAAGGAGGGAAAGGGATAATGCAGAGACATGCAAAAATTCAGTAATTAGAATGTACCAAAATTGAACAAAGAAAATGTAAGGAAAAAACTATTTCAGAACAAAGTTACTCATTCACCTATGGAATAATTAATAAAACAAATGAAGTGACTATTGCAACCTGGAAAATTTAAAACTAACTTATAATCCAAAGGGATTAGTTATGCATAGGTAGACAGATTAAGCAACAAAACAGGTCATTCTCTATTTTCAAATCCACCAATCCATCATATTACTCAAATGCAGTGTGGTCAGTAGGACTTCCTGCAGGGCACCATGATATCTGATGAATTTTTATGGTATTCCCTGAAACTACACAACAGAGAAGACTGTCTAAATAAAGACCTTATTAACCTACCTAACCTACATACTAAGGCAGGAGTTGTAAAGCAGCATTGCCAGAAAAGAAACGAGTCTCAGCACTGCTGCCTCCTTATGAATATCAAAGTGCATCACCCACAAAGGAAAACACACCTTGAACATTTTTCCATTTTGTCTGCACCTCATATCGTGATATCCCTGCTGAGCATGAATGGCAAATTTTAAATGTCATTCAGGATCCATTGAATATTGCTAGTATTTGCATTCCTTAAAAAGCAGAAAAACATTAACCTTTTGTTTTATTGAATAAAAATGCCATGGAAATGCTGATGTAGTCTTCAGAGACTGAAATACTTTTACAAAGAAGAATAGCTGTCATTTATTAGACACAAAGAACAATTACTTGATAGGATGCTTTCTGACAATAAGCAGATTGGTATTCTCATCATAGAAAAGGCATTGTAAAAAAACCCAGCACAGACCTCTGAGACTTGAATAATTTAAAGCTGCATTTGGTGCAATTTGAATTTTTCTTTAGGGAGGCAAAGTTAAATACCTTTAATTTGTTCTAATTATTTCAAATTTGCAAGTTAATTATGGCTGATCATTAAATAACAAAAAGGACTATCGTCTCCATAGAGTTTTACCTCCTACCCTCTGCATTACTTAAGCTAGATTTTAGTATGCATGAATTAACTTTCTAAATAATAACATGGTTTGACTAAATGGCTGAGTAAAATGAGCTCTGATCCTCAGAATAAGCATTAACGGACATTAGAAAGGCTACTGGGACCCATGTTACATTATAAGTATTTTTAATGGGGTCTTATTTACTAGTCTTTATGTACTGTTCAAGTAAGGGCACCATATAGATACATTATTTTGCTTTAATAGAGGAAAGTCAGTTCTTCAAGATACTAAAACAAATGTCCATTTAGAGCCAACTAAATTAATTTTTAAATTAATGCAGGAAAACTCTGATAGAATTTAACTTCAGCTGCTCATCCTGATGAATCAATCCAATGTAATGGTAGTCTTGGTCTGCAAATGGAGCTTTACAGATCTATTGAATCACTAAGCAACTCAAGCAGCTAAGACTCTTGCCACAGAGTAGTGTTTACTATCAGCATGTGTACACCCATGAGGTTTCATCTCTTCCCTACTCCATACCTAGCATTCATCTGATGGGTTCTCAGTCATCGATCCCAAATTTGGATACTCACCTTTCACTGAACTCTGATCTTTCCATGCATTTTTCAGTGCAGATCAGTGGTATCCAAAGAACATGACTACATTATAACTAGTTAGAAATCCAAAACATGAGGCAATTCATGCCTCCAGTACATATGTTCAATAGATGGCTGCCTTAATGGTACCCTACTGCACCCTGTTGATGCAAGGGCTTGCATGTTTAACCATTATCAAACTAACAGATTGCTGTGGTAGGTTAGTTCCAAAAGCAAACATGTTGGAATGTTATTTCCCTGTTTGACAATTTCTGTTCTAAAAATAAAATAATTAACAGTTCATGCATGCAATCTGCTGCAATTATATCAGGCCAAGAATGCATAACACATAATATTGCAAAACTGGTGATAAGTAGACAACCCAAGCAATACGTTTTTGTAGCTGGAACCTGTATTGCCATTTCAGATGCAGTTTGACAAATAGGCTGAAAATTGCTCCCCCCCCACTTTGGCTGGAAAAGTTTTCAGTGATATCAGCTTCCAGAGTCAGCTCAGCATAAAGCAGCAGTATCACAAGTGCTGGGACAAAGATGAAGGTGTCAGTACATGACTGGATCTTCTTTTCAGCAGGGGTCCGAATTTAGATCAGTTTAAATCAAGTTATCAAACCACGTCTTGGAAAAACACCAGTTCCAAAGTGGGACTGTTTGGGAAGTTGGTTGTCTGCATGGCAAATAAAAAAATATTCGCAGGGAGAAAAGAAGTACTACAGACTTCGGATGAGTGGATCTAAAAACCAGTGACAGTGGTCTACTGAACAACCACAACTTTTTCAGTCCTCTCAAGTGTACTGTGTTACTCTAATCCATGTAAGCCCCTACTTCCAGAACTACCAAGTGCCTCAGATTTTTCAAGTGTTTTTTTCCCCGACAATGTGTCAGGTAGGGCAGTGTGATTACCCTTATCCACAAAGCAAAGATAAGAAACTGATGCAGTTAAGAATCTGGGCCCATGGACAGCAAGCCAGTCAGCAGAGGTGGAAGAGAACTGGAACTGACTCCCAAACACTCAACTCACTGAGAAAAGGAGATACCTGAAATTAGTGTGTACTCCATGTGTGTCTGCTTAGAGCTAGCTAATCATGAGGAAAACCCTGACAACAGAGGTAGAGCTTACGGCCCCTCCTTAGTGCATCTTCATCTGCAACCTGGAGTCCTCTTCTGAGGGGATGCATCCTGCCCCTTCTTTCTAGCGGAGATGGAGAGAAACACATCAAGATGTACAAGCCAGCAAAGCAGCACATGGGAAAGAGGAGGCAGATTGGTTCCCTCACTCCTGCATTGTGTAGGGTGTGCAACACCGCAGGATGGCTCAGTAGAGCTGGAAGGGAGGTAACAGTGTTGCAGGCAAGGAGGAGAAGCACAGCATGAAGTTCAGGGCAATCTCTCATCCCTGAATGCCATCACCCTTGTGTTCCTTGCCACAAAACCACTCCATTCATGTCAGCAGATCAACAACCTTAAAAAAACACTGTTAAAAATCTAAAGCCTATTTCATATTGAAACTGTCGTACTTTAAGCCCAGCCAGTAACAAAGCACCATGAGGCCATGGCTCACTCCTCCCCGGTGGGATGGGGAGGAGAAACCATAATGAAAGGCTTGTGGGTCGACACAAGGACAGGGAGGGATCACTCACCACTTATGGTCACAGGCAAAAACCAGACTCAATTGGGGAAAAAAAAAAAAACCAAAATCAATTTAATTTACTACAAATCAAGACAGAGCAGGATAATGAGAAGTAAAACCAAATCTTAAAACACCTTCCCCCCACCCCTCCCTTCTTCCCGGTCTCAACTCCACTCCCAATTTTCTCTACCTCCTCCCCTGCAGCGGTGCAGGGGGATGGGGAATGGGGGTTGCGGTCAGTTCATCACACATTGCCTCTGCCGCTCCTTCCTCCTCAGGGGGAGGACTCCTCACTCGTCCTCCACGAACTGCTCCAGCGTAGGTCCCTTCCGCGGGCTGCAGTCCTTCAGGCACTGACTGCTCCAGCGCGGGATTCCCACAGGGTCACAACCTCCTTTGGGCATCCACCTGCTCTGGCGTGGGGTCCTCCACGGGCTGCAGGTGGGCATCTGCTCCCCCGCTCACCTCCACGGGCTGCAGGGGGACAGCCTGCCATCTCACCACGGGCTGCAGGGGCATCACCTCCTCCGGCACACATCCCCCCCTCCTTCTCCACTGACCTTGGAATCTGCATAGGTGTTTCTCTCACATTCCTCTCCCCCTCTGCTTCAGGCTTCCCTTCTTAAATACGTTATCCCAGAGGTGCTACCACCATTGCTGATTGGGTCGGCCTTGGCCAGAGGCGGGTCCGACTTGGAGCTGGGGAAGCTTCTAGCAGCTTCTCACGGGAGTGACCCTTGCAGCCCCTCCCCCACTACCAAAACCCAGCCACACAAACTGTCCTGGTTTCAGCTGGGATAGAGTTAATTGTCTTCCTAGTAGCTGGTACGGTGCTATGTTTTGAGTTCAGTATGTGAAGAATGTTGATAACACTGATGTTATCAGTTCTTGCTAAGTAGCGTTTAGTCTAAAGTCAAGGATTTTTCAGCTTCTCATGTCCAGCCAGCGAGAAAGCTGGAGGGGCACAAGAAGTTGGCACAGGACACAGCCAGGGCACCTGACCCAAAGTGGCCAACGGGGTATTCCATACCATGTGATGCCACATCTAGTATATAAACCAGGGGGAGTGGGGGCGGGGGATCGCCGCTCGGGGACTAGCTGGGTGTCGGTCGGCAGGTGGTGAGCAATTGCACTGCGCATCATTTGTACATTCCAATCCTTTTATTATTGCTGTTGTCATTTTATTAGTGTTATCATTATCATTATTAGTTTCTTCTTTTCTGTTCTATTAAACTGTTCTTATCTCAACCCACGAGTTTTACTTTTCCCGATTTTCTCCCCCATCCCACTGGGTGGGGGGGGGGAGTGAGTGAGCAGCTGCGTGGTGCTTAGTTGCTGGCTGGGGTTAAACCACGACACAAACCCACAACAAGGAGTAATACTAATTGTCTAACAGGTGCAGTGGACCCTATTAAACAATGGCTTATACAGCACATTAATTTGAAACTTTTAATTTAGCTATCAGTTTCTGATGGGAACATCAGATATCTGCTTTTTCCTCAGATGTACAGTAACTTCAGTAGTGTAAGCTTTTAGGTAAAAGATTCTTTTGAATCAACCTCCACAAAGCTGTATCCCAAATAATACAAACTCAGTGGCAGTCTTTGGGTTGCCCATGTAAAATTGCTGCTTAAACAGGAAAAAGACTTGTATAATCTTCTGTTAACTTAGGAAAGCTGTGTGTCACTTCCATGCTTGCAAGTAGAGCAGTATAATCTTGGGATGAATTGTATTCCTTCATGTGGATAATCCAAAGTTTGGTTTTTTTTATGCTTTTAATTGCTTTTTATAATGGTGATGGGGCTAAAGACGTATACATGTTGGGAATCCTCATTTAAAGCAGTAGTCATTTCCCAGAGAGCAATATTTGAAAGAGGTAGGTTGTCTTTACTGAGAGAAAGATGGGTCTCCATAGCTTCTTGTCTGCCCAAAATGTTTTGTGATTGCCTGTGTCTGCAGAGACTGAAGTCATGCTTGTTCCACATCACCAAATTTGCATCCTGGCTCTATCAGTGCAGTATTTATGATCTTGTGTAGAAGTTCATCTTGAACCATACTGGTTCTTGTTAGCGTTCTCTTTTCTTACTCTACCCAAGCTACTGCACTTGCTGCACCAGATACTCTCCCACCGGTTTGCTCATACATTCTCTATCCTGCTTACAAGTTATTCTGTTCATTCATCTCGCCTCTTTTTGTCTCATCTCTTCTCATCCCTTTTCTTCTTGAATCAATGTATCATCTGCTTCCCTTTTGCAAACAATTACTCCAGTTTTCTCTTCACATGTTCTTCTCTGTTTCCCCTTTTTCTAGCAAAGTGAGATTTTTTTTTTTTTTAATTACTCTTTCTTCCAACCTTGCTCCACTGTGCTGGACAAAGTACTTCCCATATGTTCATCCCACTTGTCCTGTCCTAACCACTCAGGAAATCCAGGACCTAATGCTTTAGGGAATGTGCCAAATGTCACTAAACTCCAAATATAATTGTCAGAGTGCTGCCAGCTGCTGATAACCAGAGAGTCCTGCTAAAGTAGGTTGGTAACTCTACAATCCTTAGGTATCTTGCTTTCAGACACTGTAAATGGATTCATCAAGAGCTCAACCAGCAGCATGACGGTTACACTTCTGGAGAGTGACAGTGGGGGAGAGGGCTGGGTGCAGTGTTAAAAGGGCTAAATGCATCATGTAATAGTGTGACCTTTCTTTCCTCCCAGTGTACCAGTGTTGAAACATGAAGATTATTTTCCCGGAACACCAGTGAGCAAAACCTCCAGAACACCAGGGAGCAGTGGTAGAAGCAGTTCAGGGAAGACTCCCTGGATCCCATCCATGAGCTGATTCAACTAGAGAGCCAAGTCATCAGCAAGACTCATTCACCTTTTAATAGTCCCATATGGCTAGTGCAAAAGTCTGACGGAGGGTGGAGGTTAACAGTAGACTATCACGGCCTGAATGAAGTGACACCGCCACTGAGTGCTGCTGTACCAGACATGTTAGAGCTCCAATATGAACTGGCATCAAAGGCAGCCACGTGGTATGCTACAATTGATATTGCCAATGCGTTTTTCTCTATTCCTTTGGCAACAGAGTGCAGGCCACAATTTGCTTTCACATGGAGAGGTATCCAATACACCTGGAATCGACTGCCCCAGGGGTGGAAGCACAGCCCTACCATTTGTCACAGACTAATCCAAACTGCACTGGAACAAGGCGATGCCCCTGAACATCTACAATACATAGATGACATCATCGTGTGAGGCAACGAGGCAGAAGAAGTGTTTGAGAAGGGAAAAAGAGTAATTCAGATTCTTCTGAAAGCTGGTTTCGCCATAAAGAAAAGCAAGGTCAAGGGACCTGCACAGGAGATTCAGTTCTTGGGAATAAAATGGCAGGATGGACGCCGTCATGTCCCTATGGATGTGGTCAACAAGATAGCAACTATGTCTCCACCAGCTAACAAGAAGGAAACACAAGCTTTCCTAGGCCTTGTGGGGTTCTGGAGAATGCATATTCCAGGTTATAGTCAGCTTGTGAGCCCTCTCTATCGAGTAACGTGGAAAAAGAACTATTTTGAATGGGGCCCTGAGCAACAACAAGCCTTTGAGCAGATCAGACAGGAAATAGCTCGTGCAGTAGCTCTTGGGCCTGTCCGGACAGGACCAGATGTACAAAATGTACTCTACACTGCAGCTGGGGAGCATGGTCTCAACTGGAGCCTCTGGCAGAAAACACCAGGAGAAACCCGAGGTCGACCATTAGGGTTTTGGAGCCGGGGGTACCGAGGATCAGAAGCCCTCTACACCCCGACTGAAAAAGAGATACTAGCAGCATATGAGGAGGTTCGAGCCACTTCAGAAATTGTTGGTACAGAAGCATATCTCCTCTTGGCACCATGATTGCCCATGCTACACTGGATGTTCAAAGGAAACATCCCGTCTACACATCATGTAACCAGTGTGTCCTGGGTTCAGCTGGGATAGAGTTAATTTCTACAGGAACCTGGGAGGTGGGGGGGCATAGCCGGGGCAGCTGACCTGAACTAGCCAAGGAGCTATTCCATACCATGTGACATCATGCCCAGTATATAAATGGGGAGCGGGCTTGGGGGAGCTCTCTCGACTCTTGGTGGGGGAAGTGGTGGAGCGTCGGGTTCCGGGTGGTGAGCAGTTGCACTGTGCATCACTCGTTTTGTATATTCTTTCATTAGTACCGTTGTTGTTGTTGTAACCTTTTTTTTTTTTTTTTGTGTTGTCCCAGTAAACTGCCCTTATCTCAACCCTCGAGGTTCCAGGTTTTTTTTTCTTTTCTCTCCTCCGTCTCCTCCCTATCCCACCGGAGGGGGGCGGGAGGAGTGAGTGAGCGGCTGCGTGGTCCTTTGTTACCGGCTGGGGTTAAACCACGACAGTCCTTTTTGGCGCCCAACGTGGGGCCCGAAGGGTTGACATAACGACAGATCTGGCCAGAGCGTATTAAAACAAATTTGTTATATGCATTTCTTATATTAGTTAAATAGTCGCTGGTCACAATGTTGGTTCATTTGTTCACATGGTGGCATTGTGTAAGTTCTTATATGCTCTATGTATTCCCTGCGGTTATGTTTATCACCTCTGGGAGAGGGATCAGGATTATCATTTTGCTATTGTCCTAGTTTCAGCTGGGATAGAGTTAACTGTCTTCCTAGTAGCTGGTACGGTGCTATGTTTTGAGTTCAATATGAGAAGAATGTTGATAACACTGATGTTTTCAGTTGTTGCTAGTAGTGTTTAGACTAATGTCAAGGATTTTTCAGCTTCTCATGCCCAGCCAGTGAGAAAGCTGGAGGGGCACAAGAAGTTGGCACAGGACACAGCCAGGGCAGCTGACCCAAAGTGGCCAACGGTGTATTCCATACCATGTGACGTCCCATCTAGTATAGGAACTGGGAAGTGGGGGCGGGGAATCACCCCTCGGGGACTAGCTGGGTGCCGGTCGGCGGGTGGTGAGCAATTGCACTGCGCATCATTTGTACATTCCAATCCTTTCATTATTGCTGTTGTCATTTTATTAGTGTTATCATTATCATTATTAGTTTCTTCTTTTCTGTTCTATTAAACCGTTCTTATCTCAACCCGTGGGTTTTGCTTCTTCTTCCCGATTTTCTCCCCCATCCCACTGGGTGGGGGGGGAGTGAGTGAGCGGCTGCGTGGTGCTTAGTTGCTGGCTGGGGTTAAACCACGACTGCCATAAATAGCTCACCCTTATGTTGCCAGTCCAGGTCCACCTGAGCCACTTCAATCTTGGCAGCCTGATCCACCTGTTGTTTACTTTGATGTTCTTCAGTGGCCCAACTCTTGGGTACGTGAGCGTCTACATGACGTACTTTTACAACCAGATTCTGTAGCCGGGACGCAATAACTTGCCACAGTGCGGCAGCCCATATGGTTTTACCTCTGCGCTGCCAGTTGCTCTGCTTCCATTGCTGTAACCACCCCCACAGGGCATTTGCCACCATCCATGAGTCAGGATAGAGATAGAGCACTGGCCACTTTTCTCTTTCAGCAATGTCTAACGCTAGCTGGATGGCTTTCACCTCTGCAAACTGACTGGATTCACCTTCTCCTTCAGCAGTTTCTGTGACTTGTCCTACAGGAGTCCATACAGCAGCCTCCCACCTCCGATGCTTTCCCACAATGCGACAGGACCCATCAGTGAACAGAGCATATTGCCTCTCATTTTCTGGCAGTTTATTATACAGTGGGGCTTCTTCAGCACGTGCCACCTCCTCCTCTGGCGACATTCCAAAATCTTTGCCTTCTGGCCAGTCCGTGATCACTTCTAAAATTCCTGGGCGACTGGGGTTTCCTGTGCGAGCTCGTTGTGTGATCAGTGCTATCCAGTTACTCCACGTGGCATCAGTTGCATGATGTGTAGAGGAGACCCTCCCTTTGAACATCCAGCCCAGCACCTGCAGTCGGGGTGCTAAGAGGAGCTGTGTTTCAGTACCAAACACTTGTGAGGCAGCTCAAACTCCTTCGTATGCTGCCAATATCTCTTTTTCAGTTGGAGTATAGCGAGCCTCGGATCCTCGATATCCTCGACTCCAAAACCCCAGGGGTCGGCCTCGGGTCTCCCCAGGTGCTTTCTGCCAGAGGCTCCAGGTAGGGCCATTCTCCCCGGCTGCAGTATAGAGCACATTTTTAACATCTTGTCCTGCCCAGACTGGCCCAAGGGCTACTGCATGAACAATCTCCCGCTTCATTTGTTCAAAGGCTTGCTGTTGCTCAGGGCCCCATTTAAAATCATTCTTCTTCCGGGTCACTTGATAGAGAGGGCTTACAATCAGACTGTAATTTGGAATATTCATTCTCCAAAAACCCACAACACGTAAGAAAGCCTGTGTTTCCTTTTTGTTAGTTGGTGGAGACATAGCTGGTATTTTGTTGATCACATCCATTGGGATCTGACGACGCCCATCTTGCCATTTTATTCCTAAAAACTGGATCTCCTGTGCAGGTCCCTTGACCTTACTTTCTTTTATGGCAAAACCGGCTTTCAGAAGGATTTGGATTATTTTCTTCCCTTTCTCAAAGACTTCTTCTGCCGTGTTGCCCCATACAATGATGTCATCAATGTATTGCAGGTGTTCCGGAGATTCACCTTTTTCCAGTGCAGTCTGGATTAGTCCATGGCAAATGGTGGGGCTGTGTTTCCACCCCTGGGGCAGTCGATTCCAAGTGTACGGCACACCCCTCCAAGTAAAGGCAAATTGTGGACGACACTCTGCTGCCAGAGGGATTGAGAAAAACGCATTAGCAATGTCACTTGTGGCATACCACTTGGCTGCCTTTGATTCCAGTTCATACTGAAGCTGTAACATATATGGCACAGCAGCGCTCAGCGGTGGCGTGACTTCATTCAGCCCAGGATAATCTTCTGTTAGTCTCCATTCCCCATTAGATTTCCGCACGGGCCATATGGGACTATTAAAGGGTGAGTGAGTTTTGCTGATCACTCCTTGGCTCTCCAGTTGGCGAATCAACTTGTGGATGGGAATCAGAGAGTCTCGGTTGGTGCGATATTGCCGCCGGTGCACCGTCGTGGTAGCAATTGGCACCTGTTGTTCTTCAACCCTCAGCAACCCCACAATCGAAGGGTCCTGAGAGAGACCAGGCAGGGGAGACAGCTGTTTAATTCCCTCCGTCTCCAAGGCAGCTATACCAAAGGCCCATCGATACCCCTTTGGGTCCTTAAAATACCCTCTCCTGAGATAGTCTATGCCAAGGAGGCATGGGGCCTCTGGGCCAGTCACAATGGGGTGTTTCTGTCATTCATTCCCAGTTAGGCTTACTTCAGCTTCCAATACAGTTAACTCTTGGGATCCCCCTGTCACACCAGAGATACAGATGGGTTCTGCCCCTTTATAACTTGATGGCATTAGGGTGCACTGTGCGCCGGTGTCTACTAGAGCCTTACACTCCTGTGGGTCTGATGTGCCAGGCCATCGAATCCACACAGTCCAATAGACCCGGTTATCCCTTTCCTCCACCTGGCTGGAGGCAGGGCCCCTCTAATTCTGGCCAGAGTATCCGGTATTCACTTCTCGTAAAATTGGCTCAGAAGTCCCTTCAAGAGGATCAGAAATAAAATCAGCCCTTCTACTCTGTTTGGAAACTGGAGCGGCATTTTTCCTAGTAGAATCCCCTTTTGTGGTGGTTTTTCCTCGCAGCTCACGTACCCGTGCATTTAGGACCGAGGTAGGTTTTCCATCCCATTTCCTCACGTCCTCTCCATGATCACATAGGTAAAACCACAGGGCACCTCGCGGTGTGTACCTTCTATATTCTCTCTCTTGGGCAGAGGAGCGCTCACTCCTAATAGCTCAGACATTGGTCCTTACAGGTGGGCAATAGGACATATCCTCTTTGAATTGCTGGAAATCCTCGGACAGCTTCTCCTCAGCCAAAATGCAGGCTTGTAGGGAGGAGGAGAGATTTTCTTCGTATTGACGGAGTTGGCGAGCCACTTCATCCACTGTCGGTGCCTCTTCATCTTTCCAGGTCATTATTGCCAGTGAGTTGGCATAGGACGATGGTGCGCTCCGTACAAACTTCCGCCACATGGGTCGTGTGCATTGGACTTCGTCTGGATCTTTGGGTAATTGTGGGTTGTCCGGGTCATGATGAATCGTCTCTAGCACAGCTAATTCCCTCAGATATTGGATACCTTTTTCCATGGTGGTCCACTTGCTTGATTGACATATAACATCTTCCTTGAAGGGGTATCTTTCCTTCACACTTGAAAGGAGTTGCCTCCAGAGGCTGATGGCTTGTGTTCCTCTTCCAATTGCCTTGTCAATGCCACCTTCCCTGGCAAGCGATCCCAGCTGCTTGGCTTCCCTACCTTCTAATTCCAAGCTATTAGCCCCATTGTCCCAGCATCGGAGGAGCCAGGTGATAATATGCTCACCTATACAGCGGCCAAAATCTTTTCGCATATCCCGCAGCTCACTCAAGGATTGGGACCGGGTTATTACCTCTGGTTCTGCCTCTTCCTCCTGTTCCCGTGATGACCCTGATTCGCCTTCATCCTTTGCTAAGCGAGCTGATTTTTTTGTATATTTCTTTTTCTGTACAGGGGCAACTCATACTGGTGCAGGTTGATCCGCTGGTTAAGTTGCAGTACCGCTCGCCGGGTTTTGGATAACTGCAGTGTCTGTTGCCAAGGTTTGGGTAGCTGCTGAGCACGTTGCTGGGGCTGGAGGGGCTGCAGTGTCTGTTGCTGAGGTTTGGGTAGCCACAGTGCTCGTTGCCGGGGCTGGAGGGGTCGCAGTGCCCATTGCCGAGTTTGAGTGACCGCAGTGCTCATCGTTTTGTTATTAGGTCCAGAGACCTTCTTTTCCCCTTGAGGGTACTGAGTGGTGTTGAACAGGGCTCGATAGGCATGGGCCAGGCCCCAGCACGTTGCAGTGATTTGTATCTCTCTGGAGCTGCTGGGGTGACAGCATACCTTTTCCAAATATTTTACTAGTTCTTCAGGATTCTGCACTTGTTCAGGGGTGAATTTCCAAAACACTGGAGGTGCCCACTTTTCTAGGTACTTGCCCATACTACCCCACACACCCTGCCACTCATGATTATCCAGCCTTGGGGCAGATCTCTGGGTGATCTTCTTAAGTAGTTGTTTAACCTTAAACAAGACCTGAACCACTTTCAAAAGCATGCTAATTCCTAGCAGTAAGGCTAGGACCGTGCTGGTCCCAACATCCCAAGAGTATTCAAATTTTTCAAAATTCTCAAACACCATTTTAACTGGACTGAAGGAGAAAGTGATGCAGAGGCTGACACTAGGCCTAGTAGATGCAGAAATAGAACGTATGCTTTGACTCAGTGTATTGTCAGATAAAGGACTTCGGAATTTGTTAGAAGATTAACAACTGTCTTCATAAGTTGATTTACGTAGACAAGCCAAGGACATAAGCCTGTGTATGTAATGATATGTCTTGTTCGTGGAGGTATCCTGTGTGATAAGGGGAGATGTTCTGTCTTTTGTGATGACTGGGCTAAAGTTAGGAGATAAGCAGAGAAGTTGTTTGTGAGGCCCAGAAGAGGAGCATACTGCGCAAACTCATACAACAAGGGTCAAACAGCGGACAAGTGAGGAAGACTATGGACGACCACCAGAGGACTCCGGACGACCACCAGAGACCTCCAGTGCGCTTGCGTAAAGGACATTTACATATGCTAATAGCTTTTCGGATAACTAATGACTATGCATAACATTTCTCGGAAATCTAGTGAATATGTATGTAAGGCATGTATTTAACCCATACAGTTAAGCTCGTGGTTAAGCACGTTTGGAGGAGCGATCCCCCGTGCTTCCAGCGCTGCAATAAAGAATACTGAACTCCATCACCGAATGCTCAATTTGTGAAACAATCTGGCACCCCAGATGGGACCCGCTCTGCTCGGCTGCAGGACCCGCTGAGAACAGGACTCCCTAGGGTACCCCCGGGATTTTCCCGGAGGGACTCCTCGCCTCACTCGGATCACTGCGGGAGCAGACAAGGACACCATCTAAAGGAGTGTGAGGTATTCTTTATTTTGTATCTTTGGGTTTAGGACCGGTCATTTGTAAAGCTATCCATAAGTCATAAGACTAACTTATGCAGGACAGCGTATGCCAGGTAGCCGATGCTCTTGGTATGCATTTGGTTTGATACGTGTTTGGGCACTTTTGTTGTGCACTTTGTGCGCTTTAGGTTTGGTTTGGTGCCCACTCATGTACTTTTGGTTTTGATCTTTCGGCTAACTGAATGTGGTAAACAACCATCGGAATTGGATTATGGATACTGTTTGTGAGTTCTGAGTTAAAACTGTGTCGAAACGGTAAATTGAATGATTGAGTGAGTGAAAAGCAGCTGCAGGGAGTGTGTGAAATTCCGATCCGCAGTTCGTAACTCCGTGGGAGGTACGGCCGGAGACGAATGAGGTGTGATTGATTCACTGATGGTTTGGGATGTGAACTCGTACATTATTATTTTAGTTATAAGTCTGAGTTTGATTGTCTTACTTGTCTTGTGGTGTTGTTATTGTAAGAAATTCCCTGTTTGGTGTATTATATAAATGTGGATATATGAATGGTGTCTTTTGCATCCGGGAAACGAGTGTAGATCTATATATATCCTGGAGTGTGTGGTGTAAACAAAGGTTGCAAATAGGTTGTGGAAAGGATATTGACTGCCCTAAGTGTTGGGTCTGGACTTCCTGGGACAAGAGGGAGAGAGCTACGTACGTAGTGGAAATAATTTGTGGTTGGGCAGACAGAAATCAGGGCGAGTAATATGGGAGGGAAACAGAGTGGTGGAATATTGAAAAAGAGCCCCTTAGGTTGTATCCTGGCACATTGGAAGGAAATCGGGGGACCTCCAGGCGGAAGCGTGAACAAAAAGACCTTAATTAAATATTGCAATCAGTGGTGGCCTTTATATAGACTGGACAGTGGCAAAGTGTGGCCTTTTAATGGAACTTTGAATTATAACACATTGCTACAGCTGATGTTATTTTTAAGGCGGGAGGGAAAATGGGATGAAGTTATATATGCGGATATGTTTTTCACTTTGAGAAATCATCCAGAATGGCAAAGAGAGTGCAGAGTTAATATAGCTCCGCAAGACCCACTTGTGCTAGCAATGGAAAAGGAAAAAAGAGATTCTGAGAAACTGAAGAGATGTTGTTCAGCCTGTAACATAGGGCAGAGGTGTTTAAAACTAAGAGAAATTGAGGAGAGAATGGAGGATTTTGTTTCCCCACCATTACCACCTCCAGTCCCGGCAATAATGGAAGGATCTCCTGGAGGAGAAGGAGAAGGGGCAGGGGCAAGTGCGGGCAATGGTAACACCGAACAGGACTCTGAAGACCGGGGTTCTACTCCGATTACAGCTCGTACTCGGAGTAAGACGAGACCGGTGCTTCTGGCCCCCTTAAGACAAGCAATGGGAACGGCAGGCCCCACTAGAATTAAAATACCTTTCACTATGAATGATTTGGATTCATGGAAAGAAGTGGTAAAAGGATACCGTGATGATCCTGAAGGGATTGCTAAATGTCGTGGTTTAACCCCAGCCAGCAACTAAGCACCACGCAGCCGCTCACTCACTCCCCCCCCACCCAGTGGGATGGGGGAGAAAATCGGGAAAAAGAAGCAAAACCCACGGGTTGAGATAAGAACAGTTTAATAGAACAGAAAAGAAGAAACGAATAATGATAATGATGACACTAATAAAATGACAACAGCAATAATGAAAGGATTGGAATGTACAAATGATGCGCAGTGCAATTGCTCACCACCCGCCGACCGGCACCCAGCTAGTCCCCGAGCGGCGATTCCCCGCCCCCACTTCCCAGTTCCTATACTAGATGGGACGTCACATGGTATGGAATACACCGTTGGCCACTTTGGGTCAGCTGCCCTGGCTGTGTCCTGTGCCAACTTCTTGTGCCCCTCCAGCTTTCTCACTGGCTGGGCATGAGAAGCTGAAAAATCCTTGACATTAGTCTAAACACTACTAGCAACAACTGAAAACATCAGTGTTATCAACATTCTTCTCATACTGAGCTCAAAACATAGCACCGTACCAGCTACTAGGAAGACAGTTAACTCTATCCCAGCTGAAACTAGGACACTAAAAGATTTGAACTGATTGTTAAAAATCAGGACCCAGATTGGAAAGACATCGATTTAATGTTGGATGCTCTAACCGAGACCGAAAAACAATTAGTAATAAGAGCAGCTCAAACACAAGTTCAGATTCAAATCACTGCTGGAACCTTACCAGGCACAGTAGATAATCATGTGCCCAGGACAGATCCCAATTGGGACCCGAATGATAATACTGATTATCGGCTTTTGAAAAGATACCAAGAATGGATAAAATTAGGTATTGAAAATGCAATACCAAAAGCAGTGAATTGGTCAAATCTGTATGCCGTAAAACAGGGTCAGACAGAGACCCCAACAGAATTTTTGGATCGGTTAAGAGCAGCCATGCGAAAATTTACCACTTTAGACCCCTCATCTGATGTGGGGAGACAGCAATTAGTGTCCTTATTTCTTGGGCAATCCTCAGAGGACATAAGAAGAAAACTCCAAAAATTAAAAGAGCCGGATATTAGAGACTTAGAGAAATTAATGGAGGAAGCCTGGAGAGCATATCGGAACAGGGAAAGGGATGAGGAACAGAAACTGGGGACGGCAATTGCCATAGCCACTGTGGCTGCACTGGGACGACAAGGCAACTTGCTTCGTGGGAGAGGTCGAGGAAACGGGAATCGAAGGGGTGCTCGACAGCCTTTAAAATCAGATCAATGTGCCTATTGCAAAGAAACGGGTCATTGGAAAGGAGAATGCCCTAAATTAGAGAATCGTGCTGTCGTTGCCAATGTTACCTCCGAAGCATGAAGGGAACCGGAGGAATCCACCCTAGCGGACCCTCTGGTTAAAATTAAGCTAGGGATGGGGGAGCAAGAAATAGACTTTTTAATAGATACAGGGGCAACATACTCAGTGTTAAATCAAAAGTTAATACCAGAGGACACCGAATTCGTAACAGTAAGAGGGGCTACTGGACGACAAACAAAAGCATACTTTTTAAAACCACTTAAATACAAATTAGGTAAACAAATTGGAATACATAAATTTTTGTATTTACCGGAGTCCCCACAGTCTCTATTGGGACGAGATCTATTAGAACACCTAGACGCAAAAATCACCTTTGATAGAGGAAATATGGTCTTGAGAATTAAGGAAAATCAGTTGATTAATGTCTTAAGCCTAGCCCTGTTACAAGCCCAAGTGAAATGTAATACAAATACTCCTCAGGAAATTGTTAATCAAGTATACCCTGGCGTGTGGGCCTCTGAAGTCCCGGGAAGAGCAAAGAATGCAGCACCAATAGTGATAAGATTAAAGGGCGGAAAGGAACCTGTCAAAATTAAACAGTATCCTTTGAAACTAGAAGACAGAAAAGGGATAAAACCAATAATAGACAAATTCCTACTATATGGTCTGTTGATAGAATGTGAATCAGAATATAATACTCCAATATTACCAATTAAGAAAGCTGACAGAGTTACAGGCTAGTTCAGGATTTGAGAGCAATAAACAAAATTACTGAGGATATGCATCCTGTGGTAGCAAATCCGTATACTTTACTAACAAAATTAAAAGATAATCAAGTTTGGTTTACCGTGCTGGATTTGAAGGATGCCTTTTTCTGCCTGACCCTAGCCACTGAGAGCCAAAATTTGTTTGCTTTTGAATGGGAAAATCCAGAGTCAGGAAGAAAAACTCAATTAACATGGACAGTATTACCTCAGGGTTTTAAAAATAGCCCTACCATTTTTGGAAATCAATTGGCAAAGGAGCTCGAAACCTGGGAACCGCCCAGCCGAGAGGGAGTCTTGTTGCAATATGTAGACGACCTCCTAGTAGCTACAGAAACTCGGGAAGATTGTATTCAGTGGACTATAATCCTTCTTAATTTTCTGGGTTTAAATGGATATCGAGTTTCTCTAACAGAAAGCCCAGCTGGTCCAACAACGCGTGACCTATCTAGGACTAGAAATCTCCGGAGGACAACGGGAACTTGGACCTGAACGGAAAGAGGCCATCTGTCGAACTCCAGAACCACAGACGGTAAAGGAGTTGCGAACTTTTCTGGGAATGACAGGTTGGTGCCGGCTTTGGATATACAATTATGGAATGTTAGTCAAACCTCTGTACGAACTGATAAAAGGAAATCAGTTGAAATTAGTCTGGACAGGTGAAGCACGAAATGCATTTAAGCAGCTTAAACAAGAACTAATGAGGGCCCCTGCCCTAGGGTTACTGAATGTCTCCAAACCGTTTTGGTTGTTCTCCTACGAGAGACAAGGAATTGCTTTAGGAGTGTTGGCACAAAGACTTGGTCCCTACAAACGAGCAGTGGCTTATTTCTCTAAACAATTAGATGAAGTAAGCAAAGGCTGGCCAAGCTGCCTTCGAGCTGTTGCAGCAGTTGTAATTAATATCCAAGAAGCCCGAAAGTTTACTATGGGCCAGAAAATAACAGTACTAGTCTCTCACATGGTATCAGCAGTCCTAGAACAAAAAGGGAGCCATTGGCTCTCACCCCAAAGGTTTCTGAAATATCAAGCAATATTGGTAGAACAAGATGATATAGAAATTGTGGTTACTAATATTGTCAATCCAGCCTCTTTCCTCAGTGGGACTCTAGATGAGCCAGTGACACATGATTGTATTGAAACCATGGAAGCCACTTATTCAAGCCGACCAGACCTTAAGGAAGAACCTTTGGAGGATGCAGAGGACTCCTGGTATACAGACGGGAGCAGTTTCCTGCAACAAGGACAACGTAAGGCTGGGTATGCCATCACAACAACTCAACAGGTAATTGAATCACAACCGTTACCCCCGGGAACTTCGGCCCAAAAAGCAGAAATAATTGCTCTAACTCGGGCATTAGAGCTAGCAGAAGGGAAGAGGATAAACATCTGGACGGACTCTAAATATGCGTTTGGTGTAGTACATGCTCATGGGGCCATTTGGAAAGAGTGAGGACTACTGACTGCCCAAGGAAAACAAGTAAAACACGCTGAAGAAATCCTAAGACTATTAGAGGCTGTACAACAACCGGAGAGAGTGGCCATTATGCATTGCCGAGGACATCAGAAAGGAAATACTGACTCGGAAATTGGAAATCGTCTGGCTGATTATGAAGCCAGGAGAGTGGCGAAATCAGGAGAAAAGGTTTTATCCTTAATACCAGACGGTAAAATCCAAACTGTAAGTACAAATCAGAAACCAAACTACTCAAAGGAAGATTTGAAGTTAATTGAAGATTTAAAAGGTAAAATGGCAGAGAATGGGTGGGTCCATATAGCAGATGGTCGGGTCATAATACCATCTAACTTATTATGGCCCACAGTTTTAATTGAACATAATAAAACACATTGGGGGTCAGATGCCTTGTATAAGAGCTTAAATCAGAAACTGATAGGGTGAAATTTATATACTATAGTGAAACAGGTGTCCCAACAATGTGAAACTTGCCTACGTAATAACCCCAATGTGACCAATAAAGTAAAATTGGGAACGATCGGCAGAGGAAATTATCCAGGACAACAGTGGAAAATTGATTTTTCAGAGCTCCCTAGAAAAGGGGGGTATCGATACCTATTAGTCATGACTGACACCTTTTCCGGCTGGCCAGAAGCCTTCCCTTGCCGAACGAACAAAGCAAGAGAAGTAACTAAAATATTATTGAATGAAATTATTCCTCGTTTTGGAATTCCTGCCACGATATCCTCTGATGGGGGTTCTCATTTTTGTGCCAAAATAGTACAACAAGTAAGTACGATCCTAAAAATAGATTGGCAATTGCATACCCCATGTAGACCTCAGGCAAGTGGGAAAAATGAATCATTTGATCAAACAACAAATAGCAAAAATCAGTCAGGAGACTAACTTAACGTGGCCCCAATCTCTCCCCTTGGCACTGCTTAGAGTGAGGGTGAAACCAAAAACAAAGGACAATTTAAGTCCCTTTGAAATACTGTATGGAAGACCGTACTTGTTTCAGTTTACAGGGGAGGACATAACCCAGCAAGGTACGGGATATATATAATTATATGATCTCCCTCCAAAAGCAGCTAGAGAAAATAAACAAGCAAGTTTTAGGAGCTAGAGCTAGAGGATTAGATCAACCGATTCATTCCTTTAAACCAGGTGATTATGTGTATATAAAGACTTTTTCAGGACAACCCTTGGAGGAGAAGTGGGAAGGACCTTATCAAGTCTTACTGACGACTTTCACTGCTATCAGGATCAAAGAACAGCCTGCCTGGATCCGCTATTCGAGAGTGAAGAAAGCACCCGAGAAACCATGGACGGTCGTCCCTACAGGGCCCACAACTCTGCGGTTCTCCAAATCATGATGGTAATGGAGGCATTACTTGGCTCAAATGGAGCTCGATGGCACTCAAATACACATTTCGCTTTAACCCAGAATATCTCTAGGATTCTGAACAAAACTGATTGTTGGGTATGTACTCACTTACCAGAATACGGAGGAAAAGGACTCCCTTTAATTGGTATTCCGGTACCAAAGGATCATTCCTGGGCGAGTCTGTGGGAAAATACTTCGTGGAATACTAACAATGATGAGATCTGGAAGTTAGAAATAACTAGCCCTGAGACACTGGAACCTTACTGTACATGCATACGGAGATGTAATCCCCCTAAGGGACAAGGGAAGATTGACTGTATTGGTGGAACATATGTGGGGAATCATACCGTTTGTAATAAGACAATAGACATTGGGACTTCAATCTCTGTTAATACTACAGCATGGCCAGTGCCGGAAGGGAGAGGGTGGTACTGGCTATGCAACGACACTGCTCGGAAAGTGTTACCTGGAGATTGGATGGGAACATGTACCTTGGGAGCAGTGATTCCAAATATAACTATACATAATTCCCCACTAAAAGGAACACCTCTCCTAAGGGCTAAACGAGATATTGAAAATCCTTTAGTAAGAAGGCCCACTGCCTTCCATAGTTTTGCCCGGTGGTTCCTTCCATGGTTGGGAGTAAGTGAACTGGAAAAAGCCATTGTCAATATATCAGCAGTAATAGAGAACATTGAAAATCGGACAATAGATGCGATAAAAGCACTATAACTAGAGGTATCTAGCCTGTCTCAGGTCGTGTTACAAAATAGAATGGCATTAGATATGTTGTTAGCCTCCCAAGGTGGAGTATGTACGATTGTAAATGCTAGTTGTTGTATGTATATAGATCAAAGTGGAAGAATTTCTACAGACCTGGAAGAGATAAAGAAACAAACTGCAGTTTTACACGAGGTAACGAGAGATGACCTAACATGGGGGTTTGAAGAGATGTGGAACAAATTAACATCATGGTTACCTAATTTTGGTTGGTTAAAGCAAATTTTTGTTATGATCATTGTCCTTTTGGCGTTGGGAGTATTGATCTGTATCATGATAAAATGCTTTATGTGGCACTGTCAAAATACTGTAAAAAGCTATGAAGATTGGAAACGAAACAAAATAAGACACCAATTAGAAACAGGGAAATACTTTGAATCTTTCAAAGAAGATGAAAATCTGTGACAGGCGGAAGAATCCGCCTAAGCATAAAGAAAAGGGGGGAATTGATGCAGAGGCTGACACTAGGCCTAGTAGATGCAGAAATAGAACGTATGCTTTGACTCAGTGTATTGTCAGATAAAGGACTTCGGAATTTGTTAGAAGATTAACAACTGTCTTCATAAGTTGATTTACGTAGACAAGCCAAGGACATAAGCCTGTGTATGTAATGATATGTCTTGTTCGTGGAGGTATCCTGTGTGATAAGGGGAGATGTTCTGTCTTTTGTGATGACTGGGCTAAAGTTAGGAGATAAGCAGAGAAGTTGTTTGTGAGGCCCAGAAGAGGAGCATACTGCGCAAACTCATACAACAAGGGTCAAACAGCGGACAAGTGAGGAAGACTATGGACGACCACCAGAGGACTCCGGACGACCACCAGAGACCTCCAGTGCGCTTGCGTAAAGGACATTTACATATGCTAATAGCTTTTCGGATAACTAATGACTATGCATAACATTTCTCGGAAATCTAGTGAATATGTATGTAAGGCATGTATTTAACCCATACAGTTAAGCTCGTGGTTAAGCACGTTTGGAGGAGCGATCCCCCGTGCTTCCAGCGCTGCAATAAAGAATACTGAACTCCATCACCGAATGCTCAATTTGTGAAACAATCTGGCACCCCAGATGGGACCCGCTCTGCTCGGCTGCAGGACCCGCTGAGAACAGGACTCCCTAGGGTACCCCCGGGATTTTCCCGGAGGGACTCCTCGCCTCACTCGGATCACTGCGGGAGCAGACAAGGACACCATCTAAAGGAGTGTGAGGTATTCTTTATTTTGTATCTTTGGGTTTGGGACCGGTCATTTGTAAAGCTATCCATAAGTCATAAGACTAACTTATGCAGGACAGCGTATGCCAGGTAGCCGATGCTCTTGGTATGCATTTGGTTTGATACGTGTTTGGGCACTTTTGTTGTGCACTTTGTGCGCTTTAGGTTTGGTTTGGTGCCCACTCATGTACTTTTGGTTTTGATCTTTCGGCTAACTGAATGTGGTAAACAACCATCGGAATTGGATTATGGATACTGTTTGTGAGTTCTGAGTTAAAACTGTGTCGAAACGGTAAATTGAATGATTGAGTGAGTGAAAAGCAGCTGCAGGGAGTGTGTGAAATTCCGATCCGCAGTTCGTAACTCCGTGGGAGGTACGGCCGGAGACGAATGAGGTGTGATTGATTCACTGATGGTTTGGGATGTGAACTCGTACATTATTATTTTAGTTATAAGTCTGAGTTTGATTGTCTTACTTGTCTTGTGGTGTTGTTATTGTAAGAAATTCCCTGTTTGGTGTATTATATAAATGTGGATATATGAATGGTGTCTTTTGCATCCGGGAAACGAGTGTAGATCTATATATATCCTGGAGTGTGTGGTGTAAACAAAGGTTGCAAATAGGTTGTGGAAAGGATATTGACTGCCCTAAGTGTTGGGTCTGGACTTCCTGGGACAAGAGGGAGAGAGCTACGTACGTAGTGGAAATAATTTGTGGTTGGGCAGACAGAAATCAGGGCGAGTAATATGGGAGGGAAACAGAGTGGTGGAATATTGAAAAAGAGCCCCTTAGGTTGTATCCTGGCACATTGGAAGGAAATCGGGGGACCTCCAGGCGGAAGCGTGAACAAAAAGACCTTAATTAAATATTGCAATCAGTGGTGGCCTTTATATAGACTGGACAGTGGCAAAGTGTGGCCTTTTAATGGAACTTTGAATTATAACACATTGCTACAGCTGATGTTATTTTTAAGGCGGGAGGGAAAATGGGATGAAGTTATATATGCGGATATGTTTTTCACTTTGAGAAATCATCCAGAATGGCAAAGAGAGTGCAGAGTTAATATAGCTCCGCAAGACCCACTTGTGCTAGCAATGGAAAAGGAAAAAAGAGATTCTGAGAAACTGAAGAGATGTTGTTCAGCCTGTAACATAGGGCAGAGGTGTTTAAAACTAAGAGAAATTGAGGAGAGAATGGAGGATTTTGTTTCCCCACCATTACCACCTCCAGTCCCGGCAATAATGGAAGGATCTCCTGGAGGAGAAGGAGAAGGGGCAGGGGCAAGTGCGGGCAATGGTAACACCGAACAGGACTCTGAAGACCGGGGTTCTACTCCGATTACAGCTCGTACTCGGAGTAAGACGAGACCGGTGCTTCTGGCCCCCTTAAGACAAGCAATGGGAACGGCAGGCCCCACTAGAATTAAAATACCTTTCACTATGAATGATTTGGATTCATGGAAAGAAGTGGTAAAAGGATACCGTGATGATCCTGAAGGGATTGCTAAATGTCGTGGTTTAACCCCAGCCAGCAACTAAGCACCACGCAGCCGCTCACTCACTCCCCCCCCACCCAGTGGGATGGGGGAGAAAATCGGGAAAAAGAAGCAAAACCCACGGGTTGAGATAAGAACAGTTTAATAGAACAGAAAAGAAGAAACGAATAATGATAATGATGACACTAATAAAATGACAACAGCAATAATGAAAGGATTGGAATGTACAAATGATGCGCAGTGCAATTGCTCACCACCCGCCGACCGGCACCCAGCTAGTCCCCGAGCGGCGATTCCCCGCCCCCACTTCCCAGTTCCTATACTAGATGGGACGTCATATGGTATGGAATACCCTGTTGGTCAGTTTGGGTCAGGTGCCTTGGCTGTGTCCTGTGCTAACTTCTTGTGCCCCTCCAGCTTTCTCGTTGGCTGGGCATGAGAAGCTGAAAAATCCTTGACATTAGTCTAAACACTACTAGCAGCAACTGAAAACATCAGTGTTATCAACATTCTTCTCATACTGAGCTCAAAACATAGCACCGTACCAGCTACTAGGAAGACAGTTAACTCTATCCCAGCTGAAACTAGGACACTAAAAGATTTGAACTGATTGTTAAAAATCAGGACCCAGATTGGAAAGACATCGATTTAATGTTGGATGCTCTAACCGAGACCGAAAAACAATTAGTAATAAGAGCAGCTCAAACACAAGTTCAGATTCAAATCACTGCTGGAACCTTACCAGGCACAGTAGATAATCATGTGCCCAGGACAGATCCCAATTGGGACCCGAATGATAATACTGATTATCGGCTTTTGAAAAGATACCAAGAATGGATAAAATTAGGTATTGAAAATGCAATACCAAAAGCAGTGAATTGGTCAAATCTGTATGCCGTAAAACAGGGTCAGACAGAGACCCCAACAGAATTTTTGGATCGGTTAAGAGCAGCCATGCGAAAATTTACCACTTTAGACCCCTCATCTGATGTGGGGAGACAGCAATTAGTGTCCTTATTTCTTGGGCAATCCTCAGAGGACATAAGAAGAAAACTCCAAAAATTAAAAGAGCCGGATATTAGAGACTTAGAGAAATTAATGGAGGAAGCCTGGAGAGCATATCGGAACAGGGAAAGGGATGAGGAACAGAAACTGGGGACGGCAATTGCCATAGCCACTGTGGCTGCACTGGGACGACAAGGCAACTTGCTTCGTGGGAGAGGTCGAGGAAACGGGAATCGAAGGGGTGCTCGACAGCCTTTAAAATCAGATCAATGTGCCTATTGCAAAGAAACGGGTCATTGGAAAGGAGAATGCCCTAAATTAGAGAATCGTGCTGTCGTTGCCAATGTTACCTCCGAAGCATGAAGGGAACCGGAGGAATCCACCCTAGCGGACCCTCTGGTTAAAATTAAGCTAGGGATGGGGGAGCAAGAAATAGACTTTTTAATAGATACAGGGGCAACATACTCAGTGTTAAATCAAAAGTTAATACCAGAGGACACCGAATTCGTAACAGTAAGAGGGGCTACTGGACGACAAACAAAAGCATACTTTTTAAAACCACTTAAATACAAATTAGGTAAACAAATTGGAATACATAAATTTTTGTATTTACCGGAGTCCCCACAGTCTCTATTGGGACGAGATCTATTAGAACACCTAGACGCAAAAATCACCTTTGATAGAGGAAATATGGTCTTGAGAATTAAGGAAAATCAGTTGATTAATGTCTTAAGCCTAGCCCTGTTACAAGCCCAAGTGAAATGTAATACAAATACTCCTCAGGAAATTGTTAATCAAGTATACCCTGGCGTGTGGGCCTCTGAAGTCCCGGGAAGAGCAAAGAATGCAGCACCAATAGTGATAAGATTAAAGGGCGGAAAGGAACCTGTCAAAATTAAACAGTATCCTTTGAAACTAGAAGACAGAAAAGGGATAAAACCAATAATAGACAAATTCCTACTATATGGTCTGTTGATAGAATGTGAATCAGAATATAATACTCCAATATTACCAATTAAGAAAGCTGACAGAGTTACAGGCTAGTTCAGGATTTGAGAGCAATAAACAAAATTACTGAGGATATGCATCCTGTGGTAGCAAATCCGTATACTTTACTAACAAAATTAAAAGATAATCAAGTTTGGTTTACCGTGCTGGATTTGAAGGATGCCTTTTTCTGCCTGACCCTAGCCACTGAGAGCCAAAATTTGTTTGCTTTTGAATGGGAAAATCCAGAGTCAGGAAGAAAAACTCAATTAACATGGACAGTATTACCTCAGGGTTTTAAAAATAGCCCTACCATTTTTGGAAATCAATTGGCAAAGGAGCTCGAAACCTGGGAACCGCCCAGCCGAGAGGGAGTCTTGTTGCAATATGTAGACGACCTCCTAGTAGCTACAGAAACTCGGGAAGATTGTATTCAGTGGACTATAATCCTTCTTAATTTTCTGGGTTTAAATGGATATCGAGTTTCTCTAACAGAAAGCCCAGCTGGTCCAACAACGCGTGACCTATCTAGGACTAGAAATCTCCGGAGGACAACGGGAACTTGGACCTGAACGGAAAGAGGCCATCTGTCGAACTCCAGAACCACAGACGGTAAAGGAGTTGCGAACTTTTCTGGGAATGACAGGTTGGTGCCGGCTTTGGATATACAATTATGGAATGTTAGTCAAACCTCTGTACGAACTGATAAAAGGAAATCAGTTGAAATTAGTCTGGACAGGTGAAGCACGAAATGCATTTAAGCAGCTTAAACAAGAACTAATGAGGGCCCCTGCCCTAGGGTTACTGAATGTCTCCAAACCGTTTTGGTTGTTCTCCTACGAGAGACAAGGAATTGCTTTAGGAGTGTTGGCACAAAGACTTGGTCCCTACAAACGAGCAGTGGCTTATTTCTCTAAACAATTAGATGAAGTAAGCAAAGGCTGGCCAAGCTGCCTTCGAGCTGTTGCAGCAGTTGTAATTAATATCCAAGAAGCCCGAAAGTTTACTATGGGCCAGAAAATAACAGTACTAGTCTCTCACATGGTATCAGCAGTCCTAGAACAAAAAGGGAGCCATTGGCTCTCACCCCAAAGGTTTCTGAAATATCAAGCAATATTGGTAGAACAAGATGATATAGAAATTGTGGTTACTAATATTGTCAATCCAGCCTCTTTCCTCAGTGGGACTCTAGATGAGCCAGTGACACATGATTGTATTGAAACCATGGAAGCCACTTATTCAAGCCGACCAGACCTTAAGGAAGAACCTTTGGAGGATGCAGAGGACTCCTGGTATACAGACGGGAGCAGTTTCCTGCAACAAGGACAACGTAAGGCTGGGTATGCCATCACAACAACTCAACAGGTAATTGAATCACAACCGTTACCCCCGGGAACTTCGGCCCAAAAAGCAGAAATAATTGCTCTAACTCGGGCATTAGAGCTAGCAGAAGGGAAGAGGATAAACATCTGGACGGACTCTAAATATGCGTTTGGTGTAGTACATGCTCATGGGGCCATTTGGAAAGAGTGAGGACTACTGACTGCCCAAGGAAAACAAGTAAAACACGCTGAAGAAATCCTAAGACTATTAGAGGCTGTACAACAACCGGAGAGAGTGGCCATTATGCATTGCCGAGGACATCAGAAAGGAAATACTGACTCGGAAATTGGAAATCGTCTGGCTGATTATGAAGCCAGGAGAGTGGCGAAATCAGGAGAAAAGGTTTTATCCTTAATACCAGACGGTAAAATCCAAACTGTAAGTACAAATCAGAAACCAAACTACTCAAAGGAAGATTTGAAGTTAATTGAAGATTTAAAAGGTAAAATGGCAGAGAATGGGTGGGTCCATATAGCAGATGGTCGGGTCATAATACCATCTAACTTATTATGGCCCACAGTTTTAATTGAACATAATAAAACACATTGGGGGTCAGATGCCTTGTATAAGAGCTTAAATCAGAAACTGATAGGGTGAAATTTATATACTATAGTGAAACAGGTGTCCCAACAATGTGAAACTTGCCTACGTAATAACCCCAATGTGACCAATAAAGTAAAATTGGGAACGATCGGCAGAGGAAATTATCCAGGACAACAGTGGAAAATTGATTTTTCAGAGCTCCCTAGAAAAGGGGGGTATCGATACCTATTAGTCATGACTGACACCTTTTCCGGCTGGCCAGAAGCCTTCCCTTGCCGAACGAACAAAGCAAGAGAAGTAACTAAAATATTATTGAATGAAATTATTCCTCGTTTTGGAATTCCTGCCACGATATCCTCTGATGGGGGTTCTCATTTTTGTGCCAAAATAGTACAACAAGTAAGTACGATCCTAAAAATAGATTGGCAATTGCATACCCCATGTAGACCTCAGGCAAGTGGGAAAAATGAATCATTTGATCAAACAACAAATAGCAAAAATCAGTCAGGAGACTAACTTAACGTGGCCCCAATCTCTCCCCTTGGCACTGCTTAGAGTGAGGGTGAAACCAAAAACAAAGGACAATTTAAGTCCCTTTGAAATACTGTATGGAAGACCGTACTTGTTTCAGTTTACAGGGGAGGACATAACCCAGCAAGGTACGGGATATATATATAATTATATGATCTCCCTCCAAAAGCAGCTAGAGAAAATAAACAAGCAAGTTTTAGGAGCTAGAGCTAGAGGATTAGATCAACCGATTCATTCCTTTAAACCAGGTGATTATGTGTATATAAAGACTTTTTCAGGACAACCCTTGGAGGAGAAGTGGGAAGGACCTTATCAAGTCTTACTGACGACTTTCACTGCTATCAGGATCAAAGAACAGCCTGCCTGGATCCGCTATTCGAGAGTGAAGAAAGCACCCGAGAAACCATGGACGGTCGTCCCTACAGGGCCCACAACTCTGCGGTTCTCCAAATCATGATGGTAATGGAGGCATTACTTGGCTCAAATGGAGCTCGATGGCACTCAAATACACATTTCGCTTTAACCCAGAATATCTCTAGGATTCTGAACAAAACTGATTGTTGGGTATGTACTCACTTACCAGAATACGGAGGAAAAGGACTCCCTTTAATTGGTATTCCGGTACCAAAGGATCATTCCTGGGCGAGTCTGTGGGAAAATACTTCGTGGAATACTAACAATGATGAGATCTGGAAGTTAGAAATAACTAGCCCTGAGACACTGGAACCTTACTGTACATGCATACGGAGATGTAATCCCCCTAAGGGACAAGGGAAGATTGACTGTATTGGTGGAACATATGTGGGGAATCATACCGTTTGTAATAAGACAATAGACATTGGGACTTCAATCTCTGTTAATACTACAGCATGGCCAGTGCCGGAAGGGAGAGGGTGGTACTGGCTATGCAACGACACTGCTCGGAAAGTGTTACCTGGAGATTGGATGGGAACATGTACCTTGGGAGCAGTGATTCCAAATATAACTATACATAATTCCCCACTAAAAGGAACACCTCTCCTAAGGGCTAAACGAGATATTGAAAATCCTTTAGTAAGAAGGCCCACTGCCTTCCATAGTTTTGCCCGGTGGTTCCTTCCATGGTTGGGAGTAAGTGAACTGGAAAAAGCCATTGTCAATATATCAGCAGTAATAGAGAACATTGAAAATCGGACAATAGATGCGATAAAAGCACTATAACTAGAGGTATCTAGCCTGTCTCAGGTCGTGTTACAAAATAGAATGGCATTAGATATGTTGTTAGCCTCCCAAGGTGGAGTATGTACGATTGTAAATGCTAGTTGTTGTATGTATATAGATCAAAGTGGAAGAATTTCTACAGACCTGGAAGAGATAAAGAAACAAACTGCAGTTTTACACGAGGTAACGAGAGATGACCTAACATGGGGGTTTGAAGAGATGTGGAACAAATTAACATCATGGTTACCTAATTTTGGTTGGTTAAAGCAAATTTTTGTTATGATCATTGTCCTTTTGGCGTTGGGAGTATTGATCTGTATCATGATAAAATGCTTTATGTGGCACTGTCAAAATACTGTAAAAAGCTATGAAGATTGGAAACGAAACAAAATAAGACACCAATTAGAAACAGGGAAATACTTTGAATCTTTCAAAGAAGATGAAAATCTGTGACAGGCGGAAGAATCCGCCTAAGCATAAAGAAAAGGGGGGAATTGATGCAGAGGCTGACACTAGGCCTAGTAGATGCAGAAATAGAACGTATGCTTTGACTCAGTGTATTGTCAGATAAAGGACTTCGGAATTTGTTAGAAGATTAACAACTGTCTTCATAAGTTGATTTACGTAGACAAGCCAAGGACATAAGCCTGTGTATGTAATGATATGTCTTGTTCGTGGAGGTATCCTGTGTGATAAGGGGAGATGTTCTGTCTTTTGTGATGACTGGGCTAAAGTTAGGAGATAAGCAGAGAAGTTGTTTGTGAGGCCCAGAAGAGGAGCATACTGCGCAAACTCATACAACAAGGGTCAAACAGCGGACAAGTGAGGAAGACTATGGACGACCACCAGAGGACTCCGGACGACCACCAGAGACCTCCAGTGCGCTTGCGTAAAGGACATTTACATATGCTAATAGCTTTTCGGATAACTAATGACTATGCATAACATTTCTCGGAATCTAGTGAATATGTATGTAAGGCATGTATTTAACCCATACAGTTAAGCTCGTGGTTAAGCACGTTTGGAGGAGCGATCCCCCGTGCTTCCAGCGCTGCAATAAAGAATACTGAACTCCATCACCGAATGCTCAATTTGTGAAACAATCTGGCACCCCAGATGGGACCCGCTCTGCTCGGCTGCAGGACCCGCTGAGAACAGGACTCCCTAGGGTACCCCCGGGATTTTCCCGGAGGGACTCCTCGCCTCACTCGGATCACTGCGGGAGCAGACAAGGACACCATCTAAAGGAGTGTGAGGTATTCTTTATTTTGTATCTTTGGGTTTGGGACCGGTCATTTGTAAAGCTATCCATAAGTCATAAGACTAACTTATGCAGGACAGCGTATGCCAGGTAGCCGATGCTCTTGGTATGCATTTGGTTTGATACGTGTTTGGGCACTTTTGTTGTGCACTTTGTGCGCTTTAGGTTTGGTTTGGTGCCCACTCATGTACTTTTGGTTTTGATCTTTCGGCTAACTGAATGTGGTAAACAACCATCGGAATTGGATTATGGATACTGTTTGTGAGTTCTGAGTTAAAACTGTGTCGAAACGGTAAATTGAATGATTGAGTGAGTGAAAAGCAGCTGCAGGGAGTGTGTGAAATTCCGATCCGCAGTTCGTAACTCCGTGGGAGGTACGGCCGGAGACGAATGAGGTGTGATTGATTCACTGATGGTTTGGGATGTGAACTCGTACATTATTATTTTAGTTATAAGTCTGAGTTTGATTGTCTTACTTGTCTTGTGGTGTTGTTATTGTAAGAAATTCCCTGTTTGGTGTATTATATAAATGTGGATATATGAATGGTGTCTTTTGCATCCGGGAAACGAGTGTAGATCTATATATATCCTGGAGTGTGTGGTGTAAACAAAGGTTGCAAATAGGTTGTGGAAAGGATATTGACTGCCCTAAGTGTTGGGTCTGGACTTCCTGGGACAAGAGGGAGAGAGCTACGTACGTAGTGGAAATAATTTGTGGTTGGGCAGACAGAAATCAGGGCGAGTAATATGGGAGGGAAACAGAGTGGTGGAATATTGAAAAAGAGCCCCTTAGGTTGTATCCTGGCACATTGGAAGGAAATCGGGGGACCTCCAGGCGGAAGCGTGAACAAAAAGACCTTAATTAAATATTGCAATCAGTGGTGGCCTTTATATAGACTGGACAGTGGCAAAGTGTGGCCTTTTAATGGAACTTTGAATTATAACACATTGCTACAGCTGATGTTATTTTTAAGGCGGGAGGGAAAATGGGATGAAGTTATATATGCGGATATGTTTTTCACTTTGAGAAATCATCCAGAATGGCAAAGAGAGTGCAGAGTTAATATAGCTCCGCAAGACCCACTTGTGCTAGCAATGGAAAAGGAAAAAAGAGATTCTGAGAAACTGAAGAGATGTTGTTCAGCCTGTAACATAGGGCAGAGGTGTTTAAAACTAAGAGAAATTGAGGAGAGAATGGAGGATTTTGTTTCCCCACCATTACCACCTCCAGTCCCGGCAATAATGGAAGGATCTCCTGGAGGAGAAGGAGAAGGGGCAGGGGCAAGTGCGGGCAATGGTAACACCGAACAGGACTCTGAAGACCGGGGTTCTACTCCGATTACAGCTCGTACTCGGAGTAAGACGAGACCGGTGCTTCTGGCCCCCTTAAGACAAGCAATGGGAACGGCAGGCCCCACTAGAATTAAAATACCTTTCACTATGAATGATTTGGATTCATGGAAAGAAGTGGTAAAAGGATACCGTGATGATCCTGAAGGGATTGCTAAATGTCGTGGTTTAACCCCAGCCAGCAACTAAGCACCACGCAGCCGCTCACTCACTCCCCCCCCACCCAGTGGGATGGGGGAGAAAATCGGGAAAAAGAAGCAAAACCCACGGGTTGAGATAAGAACAGTTTAATAGAACAGAAAAGAAGAAACGAATAATGATAATGATGACACTAATAAAATGACAACAGCAATAATGAAAGGATTGGAATGTACAAATGATGCGCAGTGCAATTGCTCACCACCCGCCGACCGGCACCCAGCTAGTCCCCGAGCGGCGATTCCCCGCCCCCACTTCCCAGTTCCTATACTAGATGGGACGTCATATGGTATGGAATACCCTGTTGGTCAGTTTGGGTCAGGTGCCTTGGCTGTGTCCTGTGCTAACTTCTTGTGCCCCTCCAGCTTTCTCGTTGGCTGGGCATGAGAAGCTGAAAAATCCTTGACATTAGTCTAAACACTACTAGCAGCAACTGAAAACATCAGTGTTATCAACATTCTTCTCATACTGAGCTCAAAACATAGCACCGTACCAGCTACTAGGAAGACAGTTAACTCTATCCCAGCTGAAACTAGGACACTAAAAGATTTGAACTGATTGTTAAAAATCAGGACCCAGATTGGAAAGACATCGATTTAATGTTGGATGCTCTAACCGAGACCGAAAAACAATTAGTAATAAGAGCAGCTCAAACACAAGTTCAGATTCAAATCACTGCTGGAACCTTACCAGGCACAGTAGATAATCATGTGCCCAGGACAGATCCCAATTGGGACCCGAATGATAATACTGATTATCGGCTTTTGAAAAGATACCAAGAATGGATAAAATTAGGTATTGAAAATGCAATACCAAAAGCAGTGAATTGGTCAAATCTGTATGCCGTAAAACAGGGTCAGACAGAGACCCCAACAGAATTTTTGGATCGGTTAAGAGCAGCCATGCGAAAATTTACCACTTTAGACCCCTCATCTGATGTGGGGAGACAGCAATTAGTGTCCTTATTTCTTGGGCAATCCTCAGAGGACATAAGAAGAAAACTCCAAAAATTAAAAGAGCCGGATATTAGAGACTTAGAGAAATTAATGGAGGAAGCCTGGAGAGCATATCGGAACAGGGAAAGGGATGAGGAACAGAAACTGGGGACGGCAATTGCCATAGCCACTGTGGCTGCACTGGGACGACAAGGCAACTTGCTTCGTGGGAGAGGTCGAGGAAACGGGAATCGAAGGGGTGCTCGACAGCCTTTAAAATCAGATCAATGTGCCTATTGCAAAGAAACGGGTCATTGGAAAGGAGAATGCCCTAAATTAGAGAATCGTGCTGTCGTTGCCAATGTTACCTCCGAAGCATGAAGGGAACCGGAGGAATCCACCCTAGCGGACCCTCTGGTTAAAATTAAGCTAGGGATGGGGGAGCAAGAAATAGACTTTTTAATAGATACAGGGGCAACATACTCAGTGTTAAATCAAAAGTTAATACCAGAGGACACCGAATTCGTAACAGTAAGAGGGGCTACTGGACGACAAACAAAAGCATACTTTTTAAAACCACTTAAATACAAATTAGGTAAACAAATTGGAATACATAAATTTTTGTATTTACCGGAGTCCCCACAGTCTCTATTGGGACGAGATCTATTAGAACACCTAGACGCAAAAATCACCTTTGATAGAGGAAATATGGTCTTGAGAATTAAGGAAAATCAGTTGATTAATGTCTTAAGCCTAGCCCTGTTACAAGCCCAAGTGAAATGTAATACAAATACTCCTCAGGAAATTGTTAATCAAGTATACCCTGGCGTGTGGGCCTCTGAAGTCCCGGGAAGAGCAAAGAATGCAGCACCAATAGTGATAAGATTAAAGGGCGGAAAGGAACCTGTCAAAATTAAACAGTATCCTTTGAAACTAGAAGACAGAAAAGGGATAAAACCAATAATAGACAAATTCCTACTATATGGTCTGTTGATAGAATGTGAATCAGAATATAATACTCCAATATTACCAATTAAGAAAGCTGACAGAGTTACAGGCTAGTTCAGGATTTGAGAGCAATAAACAAAATTACTGAGGATATGCATCCTGTGGTAGCAAATCCGTATACTTTACTAACAAAATTAAAAGATAATCAAGTTTGGTTTACCGTGCTGGATTTGAAGGATGCCTTTTTCTGCCTGACCCTAGCCACTGAGAGCCAAAATTTGTTTGCTTTTGAATGGGAAAATCCAGAGTCAGGAAGAAAAACTCAATTAACATGGACAGTATTACCTCAGGGTTTTAAAAATAGCCCTACCATTTTTGGAAATCAATTGGCAAAGGAGCTCGAAACCTGGGAACCGCCCAGCCGAGAGGGAGTCTTGTTGCAATATGTAGACGACCTCCTAGTAGCTACAGAAACTCGGGAAGATTGTATTCAGTGGACTATAATCCTTCTTAATTTTCTGGGTTTAAATGGATATCGAGTTTCTCTAACAGAAAGCCCAGCTGGTCCAACAACGCGTGACCTATCTAGGACTAGAAATCTCCGGAGGACAACGGGAACTTGGACCTGAACGGAAAGAGGCCATCTGTCGAACTCCAGAACCACAGACGGTAAAGGAGTTGCGAACTTTTCTGGGAATGACAGGTTGGTGCCGGCTTTGGATATACAATTATGGAATGTTAGTCAAACCTCTGTACGAACTGATAAAAGGAAATCAGTTGAAATTAGTCTGGACAGGTGAAGCACGAAATGCATTTAAGCAGCTTAAACAAGAACTAATGAGGGCCCCTGCCCTAGGGTTACTGAATGTCTCCAAACCGTTTTGGTTGTTCTCCTACGAGAGACAAGGAATTGCTTTAGGAGTGTTGGCACAAAGACTTGGTCCCTACAAACGAGCAGTGGCTTATTTCTCTAAACAATTAGATGAAGTAAGCAAAGGCTGGCCAAGCTGCCTTCGAGCTGTTGCAGCAGTTGTAATTAATATCCAAGAAGCCCGAAAGTTTACTATGGGCCAGAAAATAACAGTACTAGTCTCTCACATGGTATCAGCAGTCCTAGAACAAAAAGGGAGCCATTGGCTCTCACCCCAAAGGTTTCTGAAATATCAAGCAATATTGGTAGAACAAGATGATATAGAAATTGTGGTTACTAATATTGTCAATCCAGCCTCTTTCCTCAGTGGGACTCTAGATGAGCCAGTGACACATGATTGTATTGAAACCATGGAAGCCACTTATTCAAGCCGACCAGACCTTAAGGAAGAACCTTTGGAGGATGCAGAGGACTCCTGGTATACAGACGGGAGCAGTTTCCTGCAACAAGGACAACGTAAGGCTGGGTATGCCATCACAACAACTCAACAGGTAATTGAATCACAACCGTTACCCCCGGGAACTTCGGCCCAAAAAGCAGAAATAATTGCTCTAACTCGGGCATTAGAGCTAGCAGAAGGGAAGAGGATAAACATCTGGACGGACTCTAAATATGCGTTTGGTGTAGTACATGCTCATGGGGCCATTTGGAAAGAGTGAGGACTACTGACTGCCCAAGGAAAACAAGTAAAACACGCTGAAGAAATCCTAAGACTATTAGAGGCTGTACAACAACCGGAGAGAGTGGCCATTATGCATTGCCGAGGACATCAGAAAGGAAATACTGACTCGGAAATTGGAAATCGTCTGGCTGATTATGAAGCCAGGAGAGTGGCGAAATCAGGAGAAAAGGTTTTATCCTTAATACCAGACGGTAAAATCCAAACTGTAAGTACAAATCAGAAACCAAACTACTCAAAGGAAGATTTGAAGTTAATTGAAGATTTAAAAGGTAAAATGGCAGAGAATGGGTGGGTCCATATAGCAGATGGTCGGGTCATAATACCATCTAACTTATTATGGCCCACAGTTTTAATTGAACATAATAAAACACATTGGGGGTCAGATGCCTTGTATAAGAGCTTAAATCAGAAACTGATAGGGTGAAATTTATATACTATAGTGAAACAGGTGTCCCAACAATGTGAAACTTGCCTACGTAATAACCCCAATGTGACCAATAAAGTAAAATTGGGAACGATCGGCAGAGGAAATTATCCAGGACAACAGTGGAAAATTGATTTTTCAGAGCTCCCTAGAAAAGGGGGGTATCGATACCTATTAGTCATGACTGACACCTTTTCCGGCTGGCCAGAAGCCTTCCCTTGCCGAACGAACAAAGCAAGAGAAGTAACTAAAATATTATTGAATGAAATTATTCCTCGTTTTGGAATTCCTGCCACGATATCCTCTGATGGGGGTTCTCATTTTTGTGCCAAAATAGTACAACAAGTAAGTACGATCCTAAAAATAGATTGGCAATTGCATACCCCATGTAGACCTCAGGCAAGTGGGAAAAATGAATCATTTGATCAAACAACAAATAGCAAAAATCAGTCAGGAGACTAACTTAACGTGGCCCCAATCTCTCCCCTTGGCACTGCTTAGAGTGAGGGTGAAACCAAAAACAAAGGACAATTTAAGTCCCTTTGAAATACTGTATGGAAGACCGTACTTGTTTCAGTTTACAGGGGAGGACATAACCCAGCAAGGTACGGGATATATATATAATTATATGATCTCCCTCCAAAAGCAGCTAGAGAAAATAAACAAGCAAGTTTTAGGAGCTAGAGCTAGAGGATTAGATCAACCGATTCATTCCTTTAAACCAGGTGATTATGTGTATATAAAGACTTTTTCAGGACAACCCTTGGAGGAGAAGTGGGAAGGACCTTATCAAGTCTTACTGACGACTTTCACTGCTATCAGGATCAAAGAACAGCCTGCCTGGATCCGCTATTCGAGAGTGAAGAAAGCACCCGAGAAACCATGGACGGTCGTCCCTACAGGGCCCACAACTCTGCGGTTCTCCAAATCATGATGGTAATGGAGGCATTACTTGGCTCAAATGGAGCTCGATGGCACTCAAATACACATTTCGCTTTAACCCAGAATATCTCTAGGATTCTGAACAAAACTGATTGTTGGGTATGTACTCACTTACCAGAATACGGAGGAAAAGGACTCCCTTTAATTGGTATTCCGGTACCAAAGGATCATTCCTGGGCGAGTCTGTGGGAAAATACTTCGTGGAATACTAACAATGATGAGATCTGGAAGTTAGAAATAACTAGCCCTGAGACACTGGAACCTTACTGTACATGCATACGGAGATGTAATCCCCCTAAGGGACAAGGGAAGATTGACTGTATTGGTGGAACATATGTGGGGAATCATACCGTTTGTAATAAGACAATAGACATTGGGACTTCAATCTCTGTTAATACTACAGCATGGCCAGTGCCGGAAGGGAGAGGGTGGTACTGGCTATGCAACGACACTGCTCGGAAAGTGTTACCTGGAGATTGGATGGGAACATGTACCTTGGGAGCAGTGATTCCAAATATAACTATACATAATTCCCCACTAAAAGGAACACCTCTCCTAAGGGCTAAACGAGATATTGAAAATCCTTTAGTAAGAAGGCCCACTGCCTTCCATAGTTTTGCCCGGTGGTTCCTTCCATGGTTGGGAGTAAGTGAACTGGAAAAAGCCATTGTCAATATATCAGCAGTAATAGAGAACATTGAAAATCGGACAATAGATGCGATAAAAGCACTATAACTAGAGGTATCTAGCCTGTCTCAGGTCGTGTTACAAAATAGAATGGCATTAGATATGTTGTTAGCCTCCCAAGGTGGAGTATGTACGATTGTAAATGCTAGTTGTTGTATGTATATAGATCAAAGTGGAAGAATTTCTACAGACCTGGAAGAGATAAAGAAACAAACTGCAGTTTTACACGAGGTAACGAGAGATGACCTAACATGGGGGTTTGAAGAGATGTGGAACAAATTAACATCATGGTTACCTAATTTTGGTTGGTTAAAGCAAATTTTTGTTATGATCATTGTCCTTTTGGCGTTGGGAGTATTGATCTGTATCATGATAAAATGCTTTATGTGGCACTGTCAAAATACTGTAAAAAGCTATGAAGATTGGAAACGAAACAAAATAAGACACCAATTAGAAACAGGGAAATACTTTGAATCTTTCAAAGAAGATGAAAATCTGTGACAGGCGGAAGAATCCGCCTAAGCATAAAGAAAAGGGGGGAATTGATGCAGAGGCTGACACTAGGCCTAGTAGATGCAGAAATAGAACGTATGCTTTGACTCAGTGTATTGTCAGATAAAGGACTTCGGAATTTGTTAGAAGATTAACAACTGTCTTCATAAGTTGATTTACGTAGACAAGCCAAGGACATAAGCCTGTGTATGTAATGATATGTCTTGTTCGTGGAGGTATCCTGTGTGATAAGGGGAGATGTTCTGTCTTTTGTGATGACTGGGCTAAAGTTAGGAGATAAGCAGAGAAGTTGTTTGTGAGGCCCAGAAGAGGAGCATACTGCGCAAACTCATACAACAAGGGTCAAACAGCGGACAAGTGAGGAAGACTATGGACGACCACCAGAGGACTCCGGACGACCACCAGAGACCTCCAGTGCGCTTGCGTAAAGGACATTTACATATGCTAATAGCTTTTCGGATAACTAATGACTATGCATAACATTTCTCGGAAATCTAGTGAATATGTATGTAAGGCATGTATTTAACCCATACAGTTAAGCTCGTGGTTAAGCACGTTTGGAGGAGCGATCCCCCGTGCTTCCAGCGCTGCAATAAAGAATACTGAACTCCATCACCGAATGCTCAATTTGTGAAACAACTGTTTATATTGTCCTTCTCTCCCCTCCCACACCCCCATTTCTGTCTCACTAAGTCTGAAAGCTCTTCAGATCAGAAAATGAACCTCAGTATATGTACAGCACCTGAGGCCCTGATTCTGCTGTGATATTACATAACTTTGCATTTCAGAGCATGCTTAGTTTTTATTCCGTTTAAGCACTCTGTCATCCCTTAGTAGATATATGGATGTAGATAGGAACTGCTTAATAATTATCTAACTTATAATGAAGTTAAAGAAATTTTAGTAGAGGTAGACATGGCCCAAGGGGATGAGAAGTGATGCTTAACGTTTGCATTGTTGGCCCAAGAGGATGAGAAGTGATGCTTAACATTTGCATTGTTGAGGCTGGCTGGGGCAGGAGATAGTCCCTGATAAGAAGCAGCAGTCCACCCCAAGAACCAGCCAAGACCGGCCTTGTGATTTGGATAAATGCCAAGGAGCAACTGAGTCTGCGCAGGGACAGAAGGTTAAGAGTTCACCACGAAGAAGACATACAACCTTCATCTTCACGACCACCATAAGGAGGCACTGCGCAAGCGCAGTTGAGAGGAGACTATGGAAATTACTTCCTGGAGCTAATTTTAATATGAAGCAGGATAGATCATGCCTATGTATAGGCGTATTGCGAAACTCTATGTATATGTAACACTTGACTGTATAAATTTGAAGCGAACTGCCGAGTCAGGCGCGCACAACTTTGGTGGGACTACCCCCTGTGCTGCCCAGTGCTGAATAAACATACCTACTTTACAATCTCACTGATTGTGGAGTCTGTTTCCGCACGTCAATAGCATATTTTCAGCAAGATCTTCACCCTTTATTGTTCTGGGCAAAAACTAAGCTGTCATCATATTTTCTGCCATACCTCATCCCCCTACTTCTCCTGCCTTAACAGCCTTTCTTCTCAATTTTTTGCCCTTACAAGTTTGTCCTCAAGCATCTTTCCCCTCAAAGCAAGCTCTAATTCAATGAATCATCTTCAAAATTGTACTTTTTCTTTTATAATGTACTAAAGCCTCTGACAAAGGGATGCATATGTAAGTCACAGTGCAATTCTGCACCTCCTCGCTGCCGCTTTCAGTGTTGCCCCTTAGTTTTGCTTTCTTTTTCATGTTCCATCTCTTTATCCTACTGTGCTTTCGGCAAAGCTGGAACTACCTTACACCCTGTACACTGCTTAGAACTTTGTGGGTACTAAATAAGTACAAAACAATTTTAAGGGGCATGGCTTAGGGGAAATAAAACCCACCACATACAGCTTGCAAAGTCCATCATCATTTACATGGATTAGCAATCTGTCTTTTTTCACAAGCTCAGTCCAAATTCCCAGCCTGCCTGATAATAAATCAACTTTTTGCTTCAATTGTAGAATCACTGGGAGAGCTGCATAGTTTTAGGTCAGCACTGTCCCGATCCAACATCAGGGAAGGTTTCGATATGATCCCAAGAGCGAGATTAAGACACAAACGAGGTCAAATGCCGTATACCCAAAAGAGCTTTTATTATCAAAAGTAGAAAATAGTAGCAATAGGATAGAATGGAAGAAAAGGTAGAAATCAAGCAAGCAGTCGAGATAGAGTTGCAAGGATAGTCACCACCTGTGATGGGTTGACCCTGGCTGGTTGCCAGGTGCCCACCAAAGCCGTTCTATCACTCCCCCTCCTCAGCTGGACAGGGGAGAGAAAATATAACAAAGAGCTTGTGGGTCGAGATAAGGACAGGAGAGATCACTCACCAATTACCATCACAGGCAAAACAGACTCAACTTGGGGAAAATTAACTCACTTTATTACAAATCAACCAGAGTAGGGTAATGAGAAAGAAAACCAAATCTCAGAACACCTTCCCTCCACCCCTCCCTTCTTCCCGGGCACAACTTCACTCCCGGCTTCTCTACCAACCCCCCCCCAGCGGCACAGGGGGACGGGGAATGGGGTTTACGGTCAGTTCATCACATGTTATTTCTGCCGCTTCATCCTCCTCAGGGGGAGGACTCATCACACTCTTCCCTGCTCCAGCGTGGGGTCCCACCCACGGGAGACAGTCCTCCACGAACTTCTCCAACGTGGGCCCTTCCCACGGGCTGCAGTTCTTCACGAACTGCTCCAGCATGGGTCCTTTCCACGGCGTGCAGTCCTTCAGGAGCACACTGCTCCAGCGTGGGTCCCCCACGGGGTCACAAGTCCTGCCAGAAAACCTGCTCCGTGGGCTCCTCTCTCCACAGATCCGCAGGTCCTGCCAGGAGCCTGCTCCAGCGCAGGGTTCCCACGGGGTCACAGCCTCCTTCGGGAACCCACCTGCTCCGGCGTGGGGTCCTCCATGGGCTACAGGTGGAGATCTGCTCCACCGTGGACCTCCCTGGGCTGCAGGGGGACAGCCTGCCTCACCATGGTCTTCACCACGGGCTGCAGGGGAATCTCTGCTCCGGTGCCTGGATCCCCTCCTCCCCTCCTTCTTCACTGACCTTGGTGTCCGCAGGGTTGTTTCTCTTACATGTTCTCACTCTTCTCTCCGGCTGCCGTATTCTGCCTGTCCCAACTTTTTTCCTTCTTAAAAATGTTATCACAGAGGCGTTACCACTATCACTGATTGGCTCGGCCTTGGCCGGCAGCGGGTCCGTCTTAGAGCCGGCTGGTATTGGCTCTCTCTCGAACACAGGGGAAGCTTCCAGCAACTTCTTACAGAAGCCACCCCTGTAACACCCCCCCCCGCTACCAAAACCTTGCCACACAAAGCCAATACACTGGGATAAGTGGCTCGTCACAGCAAACAATCCTTGAGAGAAATGGCTTGAGATGACAGTCCAGTCTCTCACAACAAACAATCTTTGAGGCAAACAACTTGAGATAACAATTCAGTCTCTCACAAGCACTTATAACCATTTTATGATTCCAAAGCTCCTTACCTTGTCATTTAGTTACTGAACTGTGAGTTTTCATTGAGTTTCTAACCATTGTGGCAAGAACTGCGACTAGCTGTGCAAGATTTAAAATCTCATTGAGCAGAGGAGCAAAATCAGACTGCAGTAGTTTTAAGTATATATTGGGGTGGAACCGTGACCCTATGGAAGCCAATGGAAGTTCTGCCACTGGTTCACTGGGGCTGGGTTTCTTCCCTGCATGCTGCCATTTGTTGTGTCGGGGTGAACAGATATTGCAAGCTCTCTATATTTTACACCCTGGAAATGAGATGCCTCAGTGAATGCTTAGAAATTATTTATTTTACCTTTTTCATTTCTTTTTTTTTCTCCCCTGGTGAAATAATTTACATACAGTGAGTTGCTGTACCTAAACACCAGCTCTTCCCTGTGGAACTGTACAATCCTTCCACTCCTGCTTGTCAGCTTAATTTCTTATGCTGTAGCATGGAGTGTTTAATAGCAAAATCCAGCACTCAAATTCTTCTGTTTCTTAATTATCTCTGCCCTGTCAGCTATATCAGTGAAAACAAGTTACCATTAGACAATTCAGATACCAGTAAACACCAAGCTGTGATAATCATACAAGCATAGAATTGATTAGGTTGGAAAAGACCTTCAAGATCATCGAGTCCAACCATCAACCATGCCCACTAAAGATGTTCTGGTGACGTGCGGAAACAGACTCCACAGTCAGTGAGATTGTAAAGTAGGTATGTTTATTCAGCGCTGGGCAGCACGGGGGGTAGTCCCACCAAAGTCGTGCGCGCCTGACTCGGCAGTTCGCTTCAAATTTATACAGTCAAGTACTACATATACATAGAGTTTCGCAATACGCCTATACATAGGCATGATCTATCCCCGCTTCATATTAAAATTAGTTCCAAAAAGTCACAAGGCTGGTCTTGGCTGGTTTTTGGGGTCGACTGCTGCTTCTTATCAGGGACTATCTCCTGCCCTGTTACTGATTTGTCATTGATTTGTTATTAGTTAATCAAATTTAATTTTAATATTTTAGCAAAATCATATGTATGTTGTATTTTATATATTTAACCACCAACCAGTGTCTGCTGTGAAATCCCCTGTATAGCCCCGTACCAAGGCCGGAGAAATTGGCTAAAATCATCTAGTAGGAACATTTAGAACTTAGATAACAAGATAAAGAAATACCTGACAACAGGGTGGTGTAAGAGTTGTCAGTACGTTACCTGACAACGGCCTGTTTGGAACGCAGTGGCTGATCCCCAAAGATAGAATGTGCGGTACAAGGCTCCTGGAAGGTCCCTGGCTAGAGCCGTTAGAGATAACCGCATAGCTACTGTCAAAAAGGATGGATTGCACCTGTTGCCATAACATCGATGAAGAAATCATGAACTTTAGACGAACTTTGCTTCATTATAATACCAAAACACACCTCCTGGTCAAAAGCTACCCGCCTCCAAGACTTACCACGCCTCGGAGAGACCTTCACTGCGTCTGCGTAAAGGACATTCACATATGCTAATGATTTCCCGGAAGTCTAATGAATATGTATAACTTTTCTTGGAAATCTAATGAATATGTATCAATAAGTCTTAATATAAGGTGTATTGTTTTAGTGACAGGTGTGCGTGGTTTGTGAGAGGACTCGCCCGCGCACCCGGCCGTCAATAAAGAAGTGTCTGCTTATCTACACTAAATTGGTGTTGATAAATTCTTCATTCCGAGCTTTTCGGTAACAGCCCCAGCCAGCCTTAACAATGCAAACGTTAAGCATCACTTTTCATCCCCTTGGGCCAACAATGCAAATGTTAAGCATCACTTCTTATCCTCTTGGGCCATGTCTACCTCTACTGAAATTTCTTTAACTTCATTATAAGTTAGATAATTATTAAACAGTTCTTATCTACATCCATATATCTACTATATCTACTAAGGTTCCTTTGGCTCCCCGTTTCAGTCCCCCCTTTTCTAGAAAATAGTAAATTCTTTTACTATATCCAACTCTAGTACTTCTAATGCATTGTTTCCCTATCTAGCATTCTCTCAAAATATTTGTTGGACTCGAGTTTTCGTCGCAACTGATTCTTTTTCCATTCGCTGTAAGAATCCCCTGTGTTTTGGAAACACCATAAGCTGCATCGAATTGTTGTACAAAGGATTACGAGCAGAAAAATGATTACTATTGCTGTCACAAACAGTTGTTTTGGCCATGTTAAATTTGGCAACCAGGAAGTTAGTTTTTCCCATACCTCAGAAAATCCCCATGATGTGTCATCCATAGTGATAAGATGTAACTCCTTAGAAATTTCCCAAATCTTTTCAATATCTGTCTCTACTTGCTGTCTTTGATTTAAATAAGCACAACAGCTTTGACTTATAAGTACGCACACCTCCCCTTCCTTTGTGGTTAACATATCTAATGCAAGGCGATTTTGTATCATTATCTTTGCCTAGAGTGTCAGCAGTAGAATTGGCTAAAGTCTCGATCACCGCTGATACATTGATTATTGTTTTTTCCAATTCAGATACTCCAAGCATTGGGAAAAGCCATCGTGCCACACTGTGGAATGTGGTACCTCGTTCTATAAGAGGGTTAGAGGTTCTTTTAATCCTCGTGTGGTGCCATGGGGATCGGAATATTCCCTGTAATTTTCCTAAGATAGGGAGTGTTTGTGGGATTATTATTCCCTCTGTGCATTCTCCCCACCAATCGATAGGTAAACTATTATGTGTCTCCCCGTTTGCACAAAGGTACCAACGCCCGTCGGGGAGATTACAATTGGACGGCTCCCGAGGAGGAGGAAGATAACAACTCCCTGTTAGATTTCCCCATCCGGTATTAGCTATCCCTGTAGAGTGTGATTCATTACATCGAAAGCAAGTTCCATTCAGTGTCCCAAGAAAACTAGAAGTGTTGGCATAATGGGGGCGCATCATTATGGGGTCTCCCCCTCTGCCTCTTTCCATGTCTTTTAATCTCCAAGACCAATTGTATCGATCATTATTATCTGGGTCTCTGCTATCCAGATCAAGTTTATACTTCACTATAGTTCTGGAATCATTTCCATATAAACAAGTATAGTTGGCAGTTCTATTCAATAGTGTTTTAGTGCTGTTTGTTCTGAGGGGGACACCAATAAACGGGAAGGTTTCTCCTTGTCTGGGTATTAAGGTACACATCCAACAGCTTGATACATTAATATCCTTTGCTAGCTCCTGGTTATATCTGACAAACAGGTTTTCATCCCACGCCTTACACAGAGTCCCCACAACTCCCCATATTACTGCGTAAAAACTAAACGTCCATCGGGTTTTGTGGTGACTTTCCATGGAGTTTTGGGTGTCTTTTTCACTCTTGTGTTGAATCCCAGCGTTCTGTTCCTTGATTCTGATTGCAGTAAAGGAGGTGAGTAGTACTTGGAATGGTGTTCCCCACTGTGGTTCCAGGGTTTTTTCTGTAAGAGACTTTACATATACATAATCCCCAGGTTGTATATTATGTACAGGTCCATCCAAACCTCTCCCTCGAGTCCCAGCTACATGCTTCCTGATTTTATTGAGCTGCTTACTCAATGCTACCATGTAAGAGGTCATAATTTTGTTCCCAGCTTGCACAGACACCCCTTTCTGTATCCCATAGGGTCGTCCATACAACATTTCAAAGGGGCTCAGTCCTTCCCTCGCCCTAGGTCTTGTTCGTATACGCAGAAGGGCTAAAGGGAGAGACTGAGGCCATGTCAGATTTGCTTCTTGTCTCAATTTCACAATTTGCTGTTTGATTAAGTGGTTCATTTTTTCCACTTGACCACTCAACTGGGGGCGATATGGAGTATGAAGCTGCCAATCTATACCCAAATGGCAGCTAATTTGTTGTACTATTTTTGAGACAAAATGTGGTCCTCTGTCAGAGGATATGGTTGCTGGAACCCCAAAGCGTGGTATTATCTCTTGCACTAATATTTTAGTTACCTCCCGAGCTTTAGCTGTTCTTGTTGGGAATGCTTCTGGCCAACCTGAAAAGGTATCAGTTAATACTAGTAAATATCGATACCCCCCTTTTCTTGGAAGTTCTGTGAAATCAATTTGCCATTGTTGTCCAGGCCCATTGCCTTTCCCAATCTGACCCATTTTTAGTTTGGGGGTATTCTTAGGATTAGTCTGAAGGCAAAGATCACATTGTTGAGTCACCTGTCTCACCGTGGTATATAAATTTCTAGCCACAATTTCTCTTATCAAATGTTTATACAGAGCCTCTGTTCCCCAATGTCTTTTTCTATGCTCCTCCTGTATCAAATGCCACAGTAAGCAAGAGGGAACGATTAGCTTTCCTTGTGGGGTATGAGCCCACCCCTCTTCATTATATGACCCTTCTAAATCTGTAATAAGCTTCTGATCTTCCCTGGTATATTCTGGCTTACCTTTTAGGGAGATTTGTCTATCAGGAATTAAAGCTCCTTCTATTTTTACCTTTGTTTTGGCCACTTGTTTTGTCTCTCTGTCCGCCAGTTCATTCCCTTTTTCCAAATGTGAGCTCACTTTCTGGTGTGCCTTAATATGCATAATTGCCACTTTCTCAGGGAGCTGGACAGCTTCCAGTAACTTCAGAATTTCTTCTGCGTGTTTGATATTTTTCCCCTGGGAGTTCAATAGTCCTCTCTCCTTCCAAATTGCTCCATGTGCATGTACAACTCCAAAGGCATATTTTGAGTCTGTATAAATGTTCACAACTTTGCCCTGGGCCAATTCCAGGGCGCGGGTTAGAGCAATTATTTCTGCCTTCTGTGCGGAGGTGTTCATGGGCAAAGCCCCTGATTCTATTACCTCTTGGCTGGTGGTGATGGCGCATCCCGCATGTCAATTACCATGTAGGACGTAACTGCTTCCGTCTGTGAACCAAGTTTCCCCGTTTTCCATGGGGCTGTCTTTCAGGTCTGGGCGGCTTGCGTATGTTGCTTCAATGGTTTCCAAACAGTCATGATGTACCAGTTCTCCTGTGTTCCCGCTGAGAAAGAAAGCTGGGTTGACAATGTTAGTGACTACAATCTCTACATCATCCTGCTCTACCAATATGGCTTGATATCTCAGGAATCTTTGTGGAGAGAGCCAATGTCCACCCTTTGCTTCCAGTACTGTTGATACTGTATGAGACACCAGAACAGTCATTTTCTGGCCCAGAGTAAACTTTCGGGCTTCCTGTATGTTCAGTATTACAGCTGCAACCGCCCGCAGGCATCCAGGCCAACCTTTTGCAGTCGTGTCTAACTGCTTAGAGAGGTAGGCAACTGCCCGTCGATATGGACCCAGGTTTTGTGCTAATATTCCCAGGGCAATGCCCTGCTTCTCGTGGGAGTAAAGAAGAAACGGCTTACTCGCATCTGGGAGTCCTAAGGCCGGGGCCGACATCAAAGCCTTTTTCAATAGCTCAAAGGCTCGTTCGGTCTCCTTGTTCCACTCAAGGTGTTTCTGCTCAGTGGCTGTCAGCGCATACAGTGGTTTAACAAGCAATCCATAATTATAGATCCACAATCGGCACCACCCCGTCATTCCCAGAAAAGTCCGTAACTCTTTCACTGTCTGAGGTCTCTGAGTTTGGCATATTGCCTCTTTACGGGCCTGTCCCAAAGTTCTTTGTCCCGCACTAATTTCATAGCCCAAGTAATTCACTTTGCGTTGCATTACCTGTGCCGCCTTCTTGGATACCCGGTACCCCTGGAGTCCCAGAAAATTTAACAGACTCACCGTCCACGTCATACAATCTTTCTCTGTCTTGGTGGCGATCAGGATATCATCCACGTACTGCAACAGCTTCCCCTCCTCAGACGGGGTTTCCCAGGATTCCAAGTCTTTCGCAAGCTGATTGCCGAAAATGGTAGGACTATTCTTAAATCCTTGTGGCAACACCGTCCAAGTGAGCTGGGTCTTTCGACCACTCTTGGGGTTTTCCCATTCAAATGCAAATAATTTTTGGCTGGCTTCATGGAGAGGGAGGCAAAAGAAAGCATCCTTCAAATCTAAAACAGTAAACCAAGTCAATTCAGGTGTTAATGCGGTCAACAGGGTATATGGGTTCGCCACTACCGGGTAAAGATCTTCAGTTATCTTATTCACCGCCCGTAAGTCTTGGACCACCCGATATGACCCATTGGGCTTCCGAACAGGTAATATAGGGGTATTGAATTCAGACTCACACTCTTTTAATAATCCCAACTGCAAAAATTTTTCTATCACTGGCTGGATTCCTTCTCTGTCTTCCTTCTTTAGGGGATATTGTTTAATTCTTACTGGCTTTCGGCCTTCCTTGATCCTAACTTCAACAGGTGGAGCACTTTTCGCTCTTCCAGGTGCATCAGTAGCCCATACCCCTGGGTACACTTGGTTTAAGATGTCCTCGTTAATGCTTCCTTCTAGGGGGAGACTGGTTAAGGTTAGGCTCAACATTTGAATATATTGCTGATCTTTTACCTCCAGAGTAATTTCTCCCTTTTCGAATACAATTTTTGCTTCCAATTGTTCCAACAAGTCCCTTCCCAAAAGTGCCTTTGGGGAGTTGGGCATATATAAAAATTTATGAATGCCCCACTGTTTTCCTAATTTATGTACTAAAGGTTTACAAAAATATGCCTTTTCACTTTGGTCAGTTGCTCCTTTCATCATGACATAATCATCTCCCGGGGCATCAAAGCTTGGTTTAGAACCGAGTATGTTGCTCCTGTATCTACCAAAAATTCTACCTCTTGTTGTGTTTTCCCAAGCTTGATTATAACCAGTGGATCCGCTAGGGTAGATTCCCCAGGTTCCCATCAATCTCCCTTCACATGGGCTACCGTTCTTCCTGTTTGAGCCCTCTGATCCTCCTTCTTGTTCTTTGGGTATTCCTTTTTCCAATGACCAAATTTCTTACACAAAGCACATTGATCCTTGCCCAGTCGGGGCAAGTCTCGTCTAGGCCCTCTTCCTCTTTCTTCCTGGATAACAGCCAGTAATTTCCTTTGCCCTTGCCTATATCCTTCTTCCCTCTTACTAAATACTCTTCATGCTTCATCCAATAATATTTCTAAATTCCTACCCTCTGTAGGGCGTAATTTCTGGAGTTTGCGCCTTATATCCCCTGTAGATTGACCCAAAAACAGGGAGACCAATTGTTGTATTCCTACCTCTGACCCAGGATCCAGTGGTGTGCTGCGGCTCATTACATCCCCCAATCGATCCAGGAATTCAGATGGAGACTCGGAAGGACTCTGTTTGACTGCATAGAAAGCTGACCAATTTATAGTTTTGGGGATTGCCCTCTCCATTCCTTTTGCAATCCACTCCTGATACCCCTGCAATCTTTCCATATGTGCAGATCTATTAACATCCCACTTTGGGTCTTGGAGAGGGAAATATTCCTTAATGTCCCCTCCTGTAATCTTATAATGATCTTCAGCAAGGTTCCCTGCTGTTTTTAAAATCAGCTGTTTCTCTGTCTCAGTCATATATTCCAATAATAGCTGTATATCCTTCCAATCAGGGTTATGCTGTTTTACAATAAATTGGAAATGCTTAGTTACACCTATCGGATCACTCCTATAATCTTTTGCAACCTTTTTCCATTCCCCTAGGTCAGCAGTAGAAAAGGGTACTTTGATTAACATTGTCCCACCATCCGGCCCCACCGCCTCTCGGAGAGGTACTTGTAAAGCTGTTGAGGTAGTTTTCTTCCTAGTACGGGAAGATACAGGGCTGTCCGGGGGGGTCGGAGTTCTATCCGAGTCTGCATCCTGTTCCTGTGGTCGAGGGGGAGGCTTAAACAAATCAGTTAGATCTTGTTCTGGTGCCTGATGGATTTTATTTGCCTTAGTACATCTTTGTCCAATACTACATGCCGAACAGCACCGCCTCAGTTTACCTCTAAGCTCCTTGTTGTTTTCTTGCTCAAGTGCAAGCACCATGGGGTCCTGTGGGGGTACCATTCCACAGTCCCTTTGCCACTCCAGATGATTTCGGAGGGTGAAAAACATGTCTGCATACGAAACCTCATCCCATTTTCCTTCTCTCCTTAAAAACAGCATTAGTTGTAATGGAGTATTATAATCTATTGACCCATTAAGTGGCCACTTAGCATCACCCTCTAACTTATACAATGGCCACGATTGATTGCAATATTTAATAAGGTTCTTTCTATTTTCCATACCTCCGGTCCCAACAATATCTTTCCAGTGGGCAATTACACAACCCAGAGGACTCTTCCTCAATATTCCCCCTTGATTGTTTCCCATTTTATAACTTCTCCTTTTAATAAGCTTCCATGCAAATCGTTTCTTACACCTCTTTATAGTCTTCTCCCAGTTTTCCTCCCACACGTCCCGAATTTCCGGGATTAAATTTTCCTTTCCACACACCAATTTCACTATTTCAGCTACCTTTCCAACCACAAACAATCTCAACTGTATACGTAGCCCGTCCCTTCTTATCCCAGGGAGTCCAAACCCGACACTCAGGGCATTCAATATCCCCTCCACAATCTATTTGCAACCTCTGTTTACACCACACACATTCCAGGACATATGAGGGCATACACTCATTTCCTGGATGTAAAAGACACCATTCAAATACCCACATTTATGTGATGTACCGTACAGGGACTTTCTTATACCAACACCACAAAATGATTAAGATAATCAAACTCAAAATTACAATTATAACGCTAACATATAAATTCAAGTTCCAAATCATCAGGGAGTCACACTTTTTCGTCTCTGGCCGTACCCCTTGTGGAGTTACGAAACTGCGGATCAGAACTCCACACACGCTCCGCAGCTGAGCTGCGTCTCTTTTACTCAAACATTCAATCCACAGTTTTAGACATTTACACATTAACAAAATTGGTATAATCTGCAGAGCATTGTTGATTGGATGGTCGCTTTACAGAAAGATGCTAGAGTGCGGTCAGGGAAAGGAAAAGCAATTGTCTGTGCCGTTCTCGGTGCCAGGCCACAGCAGTGGAGGATAGGGATTGCCACCTCACTGCAGAATCTCAAATTATTGAATCCCTCCAAAATCTTGTTCAGTCCCTTCTGGGACAAGTGGCGGGATTAAAAGCACAACTTGAATCAGAAAAGAACCAAGTGAAACATTTGCAAATTGCTCTTAAGGAGCAGCTCCTTGCGGGTACTGCCATGAGGAAATTCCTCCAAGATCAGAAATTGGCTACCCCTTTAAGGACCTGCAGGCAGCAAAAGAGAAAGTGGAGAAGTTGGAGCTGCCTTCATTGCGACCCTTAGTCAAAACTGAATATATTTACGATGATGAGCAGGACCAGTTCCCCCAAGTTACAACTAAAGAGGTCCCCTATACTGCCACTGAGTTGGCAAAACTAAAAAAGGAATTTGGCCGAACCCCTAAGGAGTCAGAAACGGAGTATGTGTGGAGAGTATCATTGTCGGGGGGGGACCAGATTTTGTTAAGTGAAAAGGAGGCGGAAGGGTATTGGGGACCGGGAGTGTTTTTAACTACTGGGAATCACCGTGCCCCCTGGTCTTTAACCCAACGGGCAGCCTATTGGGCGGGGGGTTTGAACCCCTTGGAGAGGGGGGATCCCCTCGCGATTACGGGGACTGTTGATCAATTAGTGGAGAGTGTGCAAAAGGCAGCTTGTCTGCAGATGATGTATGATCGAAAATTGGAGCCTAGGCAGGAGTCCCTGATGATGATGTCGGTGGATCCTGAGCGGATGACTCCCCTTATACGGGGACTCCCTGATTCTCTGAAATCGATTGCTATCCAATTACAAGGAAAGATACAGGCGATGCCCCAGGGCGAGAGTGTTGCGGCTGCTTCAGAAGGATTCACGCCTGATCAGCACCGCCGCCCCCCAGATAAGAAAATGTGGACTTGGGGAGAAGTGGCCCAAGAATTAATTAATTACGGGCGCAAGTATGGTCCCGTTAACCCTCCAGCCACCAAAACGGACTCCAGGAGCTTGAGGCGGGCTGAAGTAAAAATAGTTCCATGCCCTGGGAGTGATAAGAGAACACCCCTTGCTAAACCGCCGGGGGGGAGAGATATCCAGAACAAACGTAATATACTGTGGGCGCGGGGATACCAGAAGGGGATCCCGCCTGACTTAATGGACGGGATGCCAACAGACAAATTGGAAAAATTGGTAACAGGGTGGCCTGATAAATCAGCAAATAGAAAAGTGGATTTTGAGAATACTACTCTTAGCACACCCTCCCTGATTGATTTTTCAGAACCAAATGCCACCCAAAAGCTGGTGGGAAACTAGATCCTTCGCCTTTCAGTGGTGAGTGGGGGGTGAAGGTTGGATGTATATCAGAGAGCTCACTGAAAACAGCCGAGGTGATTTACTGATTACAGGCATTGTGGGACCAAGACAAGTCCCGGTCACCTTTTTGGTAGATACCGGAGCTCAGATTTCAGCTATTAAAACCAAAGACACTGCTAATTGCGGAATTACACCCTCCAAACAGCGGCTTTTTGTGGCAGATGCATTCGGCATTGTCCAGCCACAGGCATTAGCAATGGTCAGCCTGCCTTTGCCAGGAGAAGATAGTGCCACTACAGTGACAATGGTTGTGGGGGAGTTTCCACTTAACCTTTTAGGACTCGATGTTTTAAAAGGAAAGACCTGGATTGATAACCAAAGCAGACAGTGGTCATTTGGCTCTCCCACAATAGATATTCGGCTGTTAAAAGCCGCGCCACTGCTTCCCCCTTCAAAGCTTACAAATGTTAAGCCCTACCCGATACCCTTGGGGGCCAGAGAGGGAATAGCGCCTGTGTTAGAGGACTTAAAGGGACAGGGTATTGTGATTCCAACCCATTCTCCTTTTAACTCCCCGGTGTGGCCAGTGCGAAAACCTAATGGCAAGTGGAGATTAACTGTAGATTATCGCAGACTTAATGCAAATACTGGTCCACTGACAGCTGCGGTACCGAATATTGCTGAGCTTATAGCTACAATCCAGGAACAAGCCCACCCGATTATGGCAACAGTGGATGTTAAAGATATGTTTTTTATGGTCCCCCTGCAGACAGAGGATCAAGACTGCTTTGCATTTACTTGGGAGGGTCAGCAATTTACTTTTACCCGACTCCCACAAGGGTATAAGCATTCCCCCACTCTAGCTCATCATGCGTTAGCGCAGGAGCTAGAAGTAATTCAGACAGAGGAGGGGGTCAGTGTTTATCAGTACATTGATGACATTCTTGTAGGTGGGGATGAAACAGAAAAGGTTCAGAAAACTCAGGATAATATAATTTCTCACTTGGAAAGCTTGGGGCTGAAAATTCCACCAGAGAAAATACAAGCACCCTCAAGTGAAGTAAAGTTTTTAGGAATTTGGTGGAAGGGAGGAATGACATGTATCCCCCCCGACACCCTTTCCTCATTGGATCAGATTAAAATGCCAGACTCAAAAAAGGATTTGCAGCACGCACTAGGATTACTTGTGTTTTGGAGGAAACATATCCCTGATTTTTCAATTATTGCAAGACCCCTGTATGACTTGTTGCAAAAAGGGGCTCGGTGGGAATGGACTAAGCCCCACGAAGAGGCATTGCAGTTGCTAGTTTTTGAAGTGACTGCCCATCAAGCTCTCGGTCCTATTCACCCCACAGACCCTGTCCATATTGAATGGGGATTTGCCAAGAGCAGGCTATCAATACATTTATGGCAAAAGGGCCCCGAAGGACCCACTCGACCTATTGGGTTCTATTCTCGCAGTTTTAAGGATGCGGAAAAAAGATATACTGCTTGGGAGAAGGGTTTGTTTGTAGTCAGTTTAGCCTTGAGAGAGGCTGAACAGACTATTTGACGGCAGCCTATAGTGCTCAGAGGCCCGTTTAAAGTAACCAAGACAGTTTTAGCAGGAACTCCATCCCCTGACAGGGTGGCCCAGAGACCCTCTGTGCGGAACAGTATCCGCCAGTCTTAGCTGAACTCCCCACAGTGGGAGCCATACCTCTGGTACTGGAAACCCTGATGAATAAATATCCTTGGAAAGCAAAAGATGCTCATGGAAAAGAACATAAAATCAATACCAGGTGGATTATTCCATCCTTCTAATAACAATTTACTTCCAGTTCCTTAGAACGAACCGAGTCTGGTTTTCTTTTCTCTTTCAGGTGAAGACTCTGGAGCCTGCCTGAAGGACTATGTGAAGCTGTTGATTGTCTGTGTAGTTTTGTCAGTGATTGCTTTGTTAATATTTATAGGATGCTTGATATACCACTGCAGACGTTGTTTTGGTCGACCATTGTTGCCGCCTTTAATATCTGGGGAAACTCCTGTACCCCCCTCTTCAGCTCAGGGTGGCAAAATGAATTTATGGCTCGAGGCCAGCAAGTGGCCAACACTTTTAATCTGACTAATTGTTGGGTATGTGGTGGGCCCTTAGGTTTGGAAAGCTGGCCATGGACTGCTGTCCCTATTTCCCCAGAATGGTTAGTGAGTAATTACAGTGAGGTCAAAAATGATACTTACTGGGGTGAAGACACACAGCCCTGGACAATACGATACCTAGTCCAAGGCGAGTATTGTCTGAACTGAACACAGAAGTGTGGTATCCCTGTGGGAAACAGCAAAATGTAACTGGACCTATACTTATGGAAACCATTGTTATAGCTTTTCCAACTGTACTCATACCAGCACACGGTGGGCATGGGTGGGTGAAGATGGAAATGAGAAGTTGTTTGACACCTTTTGGTCACCTTTGGATCAAACAGGCCCAACTCCATCTTTGAGGCACTATGGACAGGCCTTAAACACCATGACTTATTGTCTATAGAAAAACAAAACAGGGGCATGGTTTTGCTGTATCCCAGATACACGAAATTGAACAACTTCTCTGTTTCATCCCCTTGGGATAGACAATACTACATATTTTCAGATTCCCAAAACATCTCTAGGTCCATTTGAAAATGGTGCACGAGCCTTAAAGGGTCACTATTGGGTGTGTTACCGAAAAGCTCGGAATGAAGAACTTATCAACACCAATTTAGTGTAGATAAGCAGACACTTCTTTATTGACGGCCGGGTGCACGGGCGAGTCCTCTCACGAACCACGCACACCTGTCACCAAAACAATACACCTTATATTAAGACTTATTGATGCATATTCATTAGATTTCCAAGAAAAGTTATACATATTCATTAAACTTCCGGGAAATCATTAGCATATGTAAATGTCCTTTACGCAGACGCAGTGAAGGTCTCTCCGAGGCGTGGTAAGTCTTGGAGGCGGGTAGCTTTTGACCAGGAGGTGTGTTTTGGTATTATAATGAAGCAAAGTTCGTCTAGAGTTTATGATTTCTTCATCGATGTTATGGCAACAGGTGCAATCCATCCTTTTTGACAGTAGCTATGCGGTTATCTCTAACGGCTCTAGCCAGGGACCTTCCAGGAGCCTTGTACTGCACATTCTATCTTTGGGGATCGGCCGCTGCGTTCCAAACAGGCCGTTGTCAGGTAACGTACTGACAACTCTTACACCACCCTGTTGTCAGGTATTTCTTTATCCTGTTCTCTAAGTTCTAAATGTTCTTACTAGATGATTTTAGCCAATTTCTCTGGCCTTGATACGGGGCTATACAGGGGATTTTGCAGCAGACACTGGTTGGTGGTTAAATATATAAAATACAACATACATATGATTTTCCTAAATATTAAAACTAAATATGATTAATTCTAACTAATAACAAATTAATAACAAATCAGAAACATTTCCCCCCTTTGAAAGTGTTGAAAATTATTTCAATACTTTCACATCATCTATCTAATATTTATTTATTATTATTCTGAGAGTCAATATTTGTTTCGGTATATACTGGTGGTGGACTGCATTCTGGTGGAACAATTGGAACTTTTCTCATGATCATGCAATTTACTGTAATTCTATTGGTAAATTGTTTCTTCAGACATTTTTTTCAGGAATGCTAATCAATTGTTTTGTTTCTACTTGTCTTTTGTTCCTGATTATCAAATCAGTCCAGGTTTCTACTATCATTATCTGCTAAACTAATATAAAAAGAACAAACACAAACAGATATAAAAAATTAGACATGTTTCAGAGTCAGTTTTAAAGTTTTTGGATCTCGGCCAATAATTTTTCATGGAGTAGGTGTTTTCTTCACTTAAATGTAGTGTATCCAAACATCCGATTTTGCAATTCTAATAGCTGTGAAGGTGGTTAACAGTATCTGGAAGGGTCTTTTTCAATGTTCCTGCAAGGTTCGGAAGTCCACGTTTTCACATAGACATAGTCTCCTGGTTGTAAGTTATGCACCGGAACTTCCAGGGATAATGGTCTATTCTATACCACTGTTCTTCGAATTGCAGTCAAAGTTTTTTCTAAGGAAAACAAATAGTTATACACATCTTGTTTTCTTTTTACCTGCATGTTCGGGTTTGGTTCTGGAGATTCATAAGGTTTCCTATACAATAATTCATAAGGACTGACTGAGGTTCCACTCTTTGGCTGTATTTTAATTCGTAATAATGCCAATGGAAGTGTTTGAGGCCTTTTTAAATTAGTCTCTTGACAAATTTTGCTTATTTGTCTTTTAAAGGTTTGATTCATTTTTTCTACTTTCCCACTGGATTGTGGCCTCCATGGGGTATGCAAATCCCATGTGATACCCAGAATTTTGTTAACATTTTGGACCACTTCTGCAACAAAGTGTGGACCTCTGTCAGAAGAAATTCTAATAGGAACTTTAAACCTTGGAATTATTTTTCGTAGTAACCATTTTACTACTTCTTTTGTTCGTGTGGAACGACAGGGAAAAGCTTCTGGCCATCCTGTAAAAGTATCAACCCCCACCAGGATGTACCGATACCCATTCTGTCTAGGTAGTTCTAAAAAATCTACTTGCCAATAATCTCCAGGCTCTGTACTAGATTTTATTCGACCCCTTTGAACCTTTTTCCTGATTATTGGATTATTTTTCAAACATACTTCACATTTTGCAGTTATTTTTTTTTAGCTATTTTTAACATTCTGAGTGATACCACTTGTTTTTTGTAAGGAAGTTACTAAGGCTTCTGTTTTCCAGTGACACTCCTGATGCTTTGTTTGAATTATTTCTCTCATCAAAAAGGGTGGAACTACTACTTGTCCTTTAGGTGTTACCCACCATCTGGCTAGGTTTTTCTTAGCATTTAATAATTGACCTAGCTTATCATCCTCCTCTGAGTATTTTCGTTTTTCCCTAGGGAGAGTTACTGTTTTGGAGGGAATTAATGCCATTTGCAATGCTCGTTCTTTTGTTACCTTTCTTGCTGTTTGGTCGGCTAAATTATTTCCAGTGATTTCCTTTGTGTTTCTAATTTGATGTGTTTTACAGTGTATGATTGTTACCTGATCTGGTTTCTGAACTGTTTGTAATAATTGTAAAATTTCATCTTGGTGTTTAATATTTGATCCCTGGGAGGACAATAATCTTCTTTCTTTCCACAATGCTGCATGGACATGTACCACTTCAAAAGCATACTTTGAATTTGTCCAAATATTTACTTTCTTCTCCTCGCTTAGTTCTAAAGCTCGAATCAAAGCAATAAGTTCCGCTTTCTGAGCTGAGGTGGTACTTGGCAATGCTTCTGCTTCTATAACTGTGGTGTCTGTTGTTACCGCATATCCAGTGTATCGAACTCCTTGCTCTACAAAGCTGTTACCATCTGTATACAGGTCCCAGTCCGGTCGTTCCAATGGTACATCCTTCAAATCTTCACGACTGGAATAAACATACTCAATAGCAGCCAGGCAATCATGTTCCAATTGTCCTTCTTCCTGCATGGAACTGTATGCAGGTAGATCTTTCTTCTGTAGCAATCAATATGTCATCCACATATTGTAGAAGTAAATGTTCAGGCCTTGGTTTGTCCTGTTTCCAGATTTCAAGCTCTTTTGCCAGCTGGTTTCCAAAAATTGTCAGGCTATTTTTAAATTCTTGGGTTAGTCTTGTCCATGTCAGCTACATCTTTTGCCCAGTTTCTGGATTTTCCCATTCGAAAGCAAACAACTTTCTGCTTTCCTTCTCCAAGGGTATGCAAAAGAAAGCATTTTTTTTAGATCAAGCACTGTAAACCACTGATGAGTCTCCTTTAACGCTGTTAACAATGTATAAGGATTTGTAACCACAGGATATATGTCTTTGGCTATTTGATTCACTGCTCTCAAATCTTGCACTAACCTGTATTCTCCCGAGGGTTTTCTAACTGGTAAAATAGGAGTATTATATTCAGATTCACATTCCTCCAAAATTTTATACTTCAAAAATTTGTCAATCAATTTCTTTAACTCTTGTTTAACTTCTGGTTTAATTGGGTATTGTTTAATTTTTACTGTTCCTGCACCTTCTTTTAGATCTATTTTTACAGGTACTGCTAATTTTGATTTACCAGGAATATCTGTTTCCCACACTGTAGGGATCACTGCAAAATCCACCTCTGGTGGAATTTCTTGCTCCTCCACTTTTTTTGTATCATTAGGATTTCTCCTGTTTTTGACTCAGGTATCTTCAAAAAGAGTTCTCCTTCCTCAAAAACAATTTGTGCATTTAATTTAGATAACAAATCCCTTCCTAACAAGGGTATCGGGCATTCTGGTACATACAAAAATTTATGTGCAATTATTTTATTTCCAAATTTCAAATCCAGAGGTTGCAGGAAGGGTCTGTTTTCTTCTTTCCCTGTTGCTCCTACTATGTTTGCCGTTTTGTTCCAATTTTTCCTTTACAAGTATTTAATACCGAAAATGTCGTTCCTGTATCTATTAAAAATTTGACTTCTTTTTCTCTCAGCTTAATTACAACCAGAGGCTCAGCTGGGTTCCCCTCCGGTCCCCTTCATTCATCCAAAACTATCATTCTGGTTACTTCCTTTTGAATATTTCCTCCTGAGCACTGCACATTTTTAGGACAATCTTTTCTTCAATGTCCTTCCTCCCGACACAAAGCACACTGATTCACTCCTAAGGGGGTGTTAAAATTCCGATTGCTAAAATTCATAAATTCTCTCCGTCTACTGCCACCTCGTCTTCTTCCTTTACCTCGTCTTCTGTCTGCTGTTCCTGTCATTACGGCCAGTAATCTATTTTCTCTGATTTTCCTTTCTTCTTTTTCCCTGTTATTATATACTTTCCATGTTGTCTCCAACATTTTATTCAAACTCCTTGAATCCTCTCCCTCCAGCTTCTGAAGTTTCTTTCTTATGTCTGGTGCCGACTGCCCCATAAAAATCAAAGCCAACTGTATCTGAGCCGCCTCTGTTTCTACTCTTAAATCAGTATATTTTCTGGCAGCTTCCTTCAATCTTTCCAGAAACACTGAGGGAGATTCATTCTTATCTTGCCTCACCTCATATAATTTAGACTAATTCAAAGATTTAGGCATAGCATGTTTAACTCCATATAAAATCTATTTCTGATACCGACTCAGCCTTTCTCTATGTTCTACTTTATTTGGATCCCACTGCGGATCCCTAGACAGAAAATTCTGCTCTAAGGTTCCACCTATTGTCTCACTCAATACTGCCACTTCTGCCTGTGTTTTGACAGTTTTTAGTACCATCTGCTTTTCTGTATCATCCAACAAATTATCCAAGATCACCTGTAAATCACTCCAGTCTGGATTCTGCGTTCTAATTATAGTATCCACTACTCTGTCAACTCTCTCAAGATCTTCTCTATATACACCAGCTGCCTGCTTCCAAGCCATCAAGTCCACAACCAAAAAGGGCACCTTTACATACACTGGTCCATTGTTACTAACTCCCTGCCGCAAGGGAGCTATTGTTTGTGCCTGTTGTCGGGTCCTTCGAGAAATGGGGGTGTGAATCACAACTTCAGACGGTTCTTCTCCTGCATTCTCTATTCCACTGTTTTCTGGTTCTTCTATTTGTTCCCTATGCTCTCACTCCCAATTCCTTCCTCTCCTGGGAGGGGATATCTCCAACTCTGGCCCTTCATCCTCTTTGGGGGCAATATCACATGCCAGACAACATTTCTTGTCTTTCTTATTATCAAAAGTTATAGCCATTACCAAATTGTCCCTACTAACTAGCTTGCACTCATTCTGCCAATCTCGTCTCTGCCTTAAGTAAAAAAAAATAAATCCACATAAGGTACTTCACTCCATTTCCCTTCTCTTCTACAAAACAACATTAACTGCAGAATAGTGTTATAATTCAGTGTCCCATTCACGGGCCACCTTTCCTGATCCTCCAATGTATACAGAGGCCACCAATGATTACAATAGTCAATCATTTGATTTTTACGTAAATCATCATGCAGTTCTCCCCAATGTGCCAACAAACATCCCAACGGAGATGTTTTCGGTATCTTTCCATCAGTGGACAAATTTCCCATATTCTTACTCTTAAATAATTTGGCAAATGCCATTATGTTTATACCCAATACCAAATATCTATTAAATATATAACAAATATCAGAAATCAATAATCAATTGTCAGATGTTAAATACCAAACCAAATACCAAATGCCAAATATCAAATACAAAGTTTCAAATACCAAATGCATATATCAAACACCAGATATTAAATAAATACAAATAACAATTGTTGCCAGGTAATGGAGTCCACCTACTTGCCTAGGGCACGGACAAAGCCGACTTCCCTAAGCAAGAGTCATAACCAATATCCCCTGGCAAGATTATTAACCAGCAAATATATTCACACTTTATAACTTCCAACCTCAATAAAAGACACTACAATCGTTGCCAAGACTCACTTCATGCTCAATTGCACATCCCACACTTACAACACTCACGATACTTCCAAGTACACAATATATCTCACTTTTTTTTTTCCTTTTTTTTTTTCCTTTTTTTTTTTTTTTCCTTTTTTTTTTTTTTTTTTTTTTCTTTCTTTCTTTTTGGGACTCAAACCCAAAATTTCCAAAATGCTTTTGAAGCTGGGACTCTAACCCAGAATCCTCAAAAGTTGTGGGACTCTAACCCACTCCCAAATTGTCCAACCCAGCAATAGCTTTTGCTTATGTCTTACGGGCAGACGCCTAGGCTTCTACTTCCTTCAGGATCCTTTTGTCCAACCTTGCGCAGCTTTCGCCGCGTCTGACAGGCAGACGATACCGGTGGGACTCTAACCCACTCGGGGGGACTCTAACCCCAAACAATACCGGTGGGACTCTAACCCACTCGGGGGGACTCTAACCCCAAACAATACCGGTGGGACTCTAACCCACTCGGGGGGACTCTAACCCCAAACAATACCAGTGGGACTCTAACCCACTCAGGGGACTCCAACCCCAAACAATACCGGTGGGACTCTAACCCACTATCCTTAACATTTAAAAGAAGTGTCTTACCAAAATCCAGGGGACGTCGCAAAGAGCCTTATGGATCGGGGATCGATGGGTATGCCCGAGAAATCCTCGGTGCCGGCAGGAACCGATCGGTCCCCGACTCCTCTGGTCCCTCTCAGCGAGGTCCCATCTGGGTCGCCAAAACTCTTACCGAAAAGCTCGGAATGAAGAACTTATCAACACCAATTTAGTGTAGATAAGCAGACACTTCTTTATTGACGGCCGGGTGCGCGGGCGAGTCCTCTCACAAACCACGCACACCTGTCACCAAAACAATACACCTTATATTAAGACTTATTGATGCATATTCATTAGATTTCCAAGAAAAGTTATACATATTCATTAGACTTCCGGGAAATCATTAGCATATGTAAATGTCCTTTACGCAGACGCAGTGAAGGTCTCTCCGAGGCGTGGTAAGTCTTGGAGGCGGGTAGCTTTTGACCAGGAGGTGTGTTTTGGTATTATAATGAAGCAAAGTTCGTCTAGAGTTTATGATTTCTTCATCGATGTTATGGCAACAGGTGCAATCCATCCTTTTTGACAGTAGCTATGCGGTTATCTCTAGCGGTTCTAGCCAGGTACCTTCCAGGAGCCTTGTACTGCACATTCTATCTTTGGGGATCGGCCGCTGCGTTCCAAACAGGCCGTTGTCAGGTAACGTACTGACAACTCTTACACCACCCTGTTGTCAGGTATTTCTTTATCCTGTTCTCTAAGTTCTAAATGTTCTTACTAGATGATTTTAGCCAATTTCTCTGGCCTTGATACGGGGCTATACAGGGGATTTTGCAGCAGACACTGGTTGGTGGTTAAATATATAAAATACAACATACATATGATTTTGCTAAAATATTAAAACTAAATATGATTAATTCTAACTAATAACAAATTAATAACAAATCAGTAACAGGTGTGTGGCCAACATGCCTAGAAACTGCTACCAGCAAATTGGACTGGAGTGTGTTATGTGGGGGTAATTTGCCCCTTGGTTTTTCTGCTCCCAGACGATGAAGGGGATGGACTGGGTGTTAAGGTATATGATGATCTCAATCGATATCGGCGATCCATTGATACCTCTATAGCAGGTGGGAGTGGTCAAACCTAGGGCAAAGACAAGTGGACCCCTCAACATATCATACAACATTATGGACCTGCCACCTGGAACCCCAACGAGTGGGTTAGCGGTGCTCGAGAACCTATCTATAATCTAAATCATATCATCCAATTACAAGCCATCCTAGAGATCATTACTAATGAGACAGCCCGTGCCCTTGATCTATTGGCAGATCAAGCCACACAAATGCGAACAGCAATATTACAGCATCGCATGGTTCTCGATTACCTGCTAGCCGAGGAAGGAGGTGTTTGTGGTAAACTAAATGATTCTAACTGTTGTTTAAAAATTGATGATTGTTTGTTAAACAAATTACTGCGGGAATACGAAAGCTAGCCCATGTTCCTGTCCAGACATGGAAAGGCTGGGACATTGATATGTTTTCCTGGCTCCCTGGTGGTCCATGGGTTAAACAAATCCTATTGTACTTGTTGTGTGGTTTTGCCATGTTGTTGTTTTCACCATGTATCATTCCATGTTTTATACAATTGATTCAACATGTTGTAACTAATATGCAATTTGTAACTACTGTTTCACCTGACGGTGTTAAACAAATTCACGCTGTGTGTCGAACCATGCCGTCGGTAGTACAGATTGTATGAAATGCTATTTTCTGGCTTTTCTATCTAGCTATCTTTTCTCAAAACCACCATGGGTCCCGAAGCAATCTTTGAGCCACGAGGTGGTGTGAGAGACTGAATTGTTACCTTGAGCTGTTTGTCTCAAAGATTGTTAGGTGTGAGAGACTGGACTGTCATCTCAAGCCATTCATCTCAAGAACTGTGAACTGCTTATCTCGAGCCCTTTGTCTCTGAGATGGCCTGTCTAAGCAGGACATTCCTCTGTCCATAAGGACAATTACTAGGCCACTGAGGCATCCAGGAGAGGAAAGGGGCTGAAGCCAACAAGTATGCAAGAATGTGGAGGCTACCATTCTCATGGAAACTGTACTCTTTGAGATAAGATACTGGTTTCTAGTGTTGATCACAGGAAGGTCGTGTGATAGAGGAAACCTGCAGCATGTGAACAGTGCATGAACAATATGTATGTGCATGCATCATCGAAATATGCCCTATAAAAAAACGTGGAGACAAGCCGTGGTGTGCACCCACCACCGAAGAATTGAAGACTGAGGACCAATGGGACGCTGCTGGATCCATGGTGGTGACTATTGACATGCGGAAACAGACTCCACAATCGGTGAGATTGTAAAGTAGGTATGTTTATTCAGCGCTGGGCAGCACGGGGGGGTAGTCCCACCAAAGTCGTGCGTGCCCGACTTGGCAGTTCGCTTCAAGTTTATACAGTCAAGTGTTACATATTCACAATACGCCTATACATATGCATGACCTGTCCCCGCTTCATATTAAAATTAGCTCCGAGAGGTCATTTCCATAGTCTCCTCTCAACTGCGCTTGCGCAGTGCCTCTTTATGGTGGTCTTCTGGTGGTCGCAGAGATGAAGATAGATGACTCCTCTTCGTCACCGCTAGTAACCTCTTTTCTTGCGCAGGCTCAGTGATTTCTTGGTATTCACCCAAGCCGCAAGACCAGTCTTAGCTGGCTCTTGGGGCCAGCTCGTGCTTCTTATCAGGAACTGTCTCTACCTCATTGGCTGGTTCTTGGGACCAGCTCTTCTTATCAAGAAGACTGTCTCTATGTCAGCTAATTTCAACAATGTAAGCGCTAAACATCATCTTTCATCCCCCTTTATTATGTCTACTGAGATTCTTTTGACTCCCCTTGTCTCACTATCCTTGCAACTCGATCCCATCTGCTTGCTTGATTTCTGCCTTTTCTTCCATTCTATCCTATCGCTACTATTTTCTACTTTTGATAGTTTTGATAATAAAAGCTCTTTTGGGTATATGGCATTTGACCTCATTTGTGTCTTAATCTCGCTCTTGGGATCATATCGAAACCATCCCTGACATTGGATCGGGACAGGCATGCTGTCCCCCTGCAGCCCATGGAGGTCCACGGTGGAGCAGAAATCCACCTGCAGCCCATGGACGACCCCAGGCCGGAGTAGGTGGATGCCCGAAGGAGGCTGTGATCCCATGGGAAGCCCGCACTGGAGCAGGCTCCTGGCAGGACCTGTGGATCCATGGAAAGAGGAGCCCGCATTGGAGCAGGTTTTCTGGCAGGACTTGTGACCCCGTGGGGGACCCACGCTGGAGCAGTGTGCTCCTGAAGGACTGCACCCCATGGAAAGGACCCACACTGGAGCAGTTTGTGAAGAACTGCAGCCCACTTTGGAGAAGTTCGTGGAGGACTGTCTCCCGTGGGAGGGACCCCATGCTGGAACAGGGGAAGAGTGTGATGAGTCCTCCCCCTGAAGAGGAAGGAGCGGCAGAGACAACATGTGATGAACTGACCCCAATCCCCGTTCCCAGTCCCCCCGCGCATCTCGGGGGGGTAGGTAGAGAATCCGGGAGTGAAGCTGTGCCCAGGAAGAAGGGAGGGGTGGGTGGAAGGTGTTTTAAAATTTGGTTTTATTTCTCATTACCCTACTGTCGTGGTCTAACCCCAGCCAGCAACTAAGCACCACGCAGCCGCTCACTCACTCCCCCCCCACCCAGTGGGATGGGGGAGAAAATTGGGAAAAAGAAGCAAAACCCACGGGTTGAGATAAGAACAGTTTAATAGAACAGAAAAGAAGAAACTAATAATGATAATGATAACACTAATAAAATGACAACAGCAATAATGAAAGGATTGGAATGTACAAATGATGCGCAGTGCAATTGCTCACCACCCGCCAATCGACACCCAGCTAGTCCCCGAGCGGCGATTCCCCGCCCCCCCTTCCCAGTTCCTATACTAGATGGGACGTCACATGGTATGGAATACACCGTTGGCCACTTTGGGTCAGCTGCCCTGGCTGTGTCCTGTGCCAACTTCTTGTGCCCCTCCAGCTTTCTTGCTGGCTGGGCATGAGAAGCTGAAAAATCCTAGACTTTAGACTAAACACTACTTAGCAACAACTGAAAACATCAGTGTTATCAACATTCTTCTCATACTGAACTCAAAACATAGCACTGTACCAGCTACTAGGAAGACAGTTAACTCTATCCCAGCTGAAACTAGGACAATAGTCTGGAAAATAGGCAATAAATTAAGTTAATTTTCCCTAAGGTGAGTTTGTTTTGCCTGTGACGGTAATTGGTTGAGTGACCTCTCCCTGTCCTTATCTCGACCCACAAGCAGTTTGTTATATTTTCTCTCCCCTGTTCAGCTGAGGGTGTTGATAGAGCAGCTTTGGTGGGCATCTGGCCTCCAGCAAGGCTCAACCCACCACACATGAGAACAGGAGGAAGAGGCAGAACCTGAAATAATCACCCGATCTCTATCCCTGAGTGAGTTGCGTGACATGCGAAAAGATTTTGGCCGCCATCCAGGTGAGCACGTTGTTACCTGGCTGCTCCGATGCTGGGATAATGGGGCCAGTAATTTGCAATTAGAGGGTGGGGAAGCCAAGCAGTTGGGATCTCTGTCTAGGGAAGGGGGCATTGACAAGGCGATTGGGAGAAAAACACAAGTCCTCAGCCTCTGGAGGTGACTTCTGTCAGGTGTGAAGGAAAGATACCCCTTCAAGGATGAAGTTACATGTCACCAAGGCAAGTGGACCACCATGGAGAGAGGTATCCAGTGCCTGAGGGAATTAGCCGTGCTGGAGGTGATTTATAATGATCCAGAAAATGCGCAGTCACCCACAGATCCAGATGAAGTCCAATGCACACAACCCATGTGGCGGAAGCTTCTACGAAGTGCACCACGAACCTATGCCAACTCATTGGCAGTAATGTCCTGGAAAGAAGGCTATGGACAAACAGTGGACGAACTGGCTGTCCAACTCCGGCAATACGAAGGAAGTCTCTCTTCCTCCCTACGGGCCTGTGTCTCGGCTGTAGAGGAATTGTCCTGGGAGTTCCAGCAATTCAAAGTGGATATGTCCTTCTCCCCACCTGTACAGGCCCGCATCGCAGCTATTGGGAGTAAGCATTCCTCTGCCCAAGAGAGAGGAGAGAGAAAGTACACACGACGGGCTAACCTGTGGTTTTACCTGCGTGACCATGGAGAGGACATGAGGAAGTGGGATGGAAAACCTACCTCAGTCCTGGATGCACGGGTACGGGAGTTGCGAGAAAAAGCAACCAGAAAAGAGGATTCTTCTTGGAAAAATGCTGCTCCAGTTTCCTGTGAGCAGTCCCCCAGACAGAGTAGATCCTCTTAAAGGGACTTTTGATTCACGTTCAAGAAAAGTAAGTAACGGATACTCTAACCAGGATTAGAGGGGCCCTGCCTCCAGCCAGGTGGAGGAGAGAGACAACCGAGTCTACTGGACAGTGTGGATTCGATGGCCTGGCACATCAGACCCACAGGAATATAAGGCTCTAGTGGACACTGGTGCACAATGCACCCTAATGCCATCAAGTTATAAAGGGGCAGAACCCATCTGTATCTCTGGTGTGACAGGGGGATCCCAAGAGCTAACTGTATTGGAAGCTGAAGTGAGTCCAACTGGGAGTGAGTGGCAGAAACACCCCATTGTGACTGGTCCGGAGGCTCCGTGTATCCTTGGCATAGACTATCCCAGGAGAGGGTATTTCAAGGACCCAAAGGGGTATCGATGGGCCTTTGGTATAGCTGCATTGGAGACAGAGGGAATTAACCAGCTGTCCACCTTGCCTGGCCTCTCTGAGGACCCTTCGGTTGTGGGGTTGCTGAGGGTTGAAGAACAACAGGTGCCAGTTGCTACCACGACGGTGCACCGGCGGCAATATCGCACCAACCGAGACTCCCTGATCCCCATCCATAAGCTGATTCATCAACTGGAGAGCCAAGGAGTGATCAGCAAAACTCGCTCACCCTTTAATAGTCCCATATGGCCAGTGCGAAAGTCTAATGGGGAGTGGAGACTAACAGTTGACTATCGTGGCCTGAATGAAGTTACGCCGCTGCTGAGTGCTGCCATGCCAGATATGTTAGAACTTCAATACGAACTAGAGTCAAAGGCAGCCAAGTGCTATGCCACAATTGACATTGCTAATGCGTTTTTCTCAATCCCTCTGGCAGCAGAATGCCATCCACAATTTGCTTTTACTTGGAGGGGTGTCCCGTACACTTGGAATCAATTGCCCCAGGGGTGGAAACACAGCCCCACCATTTGCCATGGACTGATCCAGACTGCACTGGAAAAAGGTGAAGCTCCGGAACACCTGCAATACATTGATGACATCATTGTATGGGGCAACACGGCAGAAAAAGTCTTTGAGAAAGGGAAGAAAATAATCCAAATCCTTCTGAAAGCCAGTTTTGCCATAAAAGAAAGAAAGGTCAAGGGACCTGCACAGAAGATCCAGTTTTTAAGAATAAAATGGCAAGATGGGCGTCGTCAGATCCCAATGGATGTGATCAACAAAACAGCAGCTATGTCTCCACCGACTAATAAAAAGGAAACACAAGCTTTCTTAGGTGTTGTGGGTTTTTGGAGAATGCATATTCCAAATTACAGTCTGATTGTAAGCCCTCTCTATCAAGTGACCCAGAAGAAGAATGATTTTAAATGGGGCCCTGAGCAACAGCAAGCCTTTTGAACAAATTAAACGGGAGATTGTTCATGCAGTAGCCCTTGGACCAGTCCGGGCAGGACAAGATGTTATAAATGTGCTCTATACTGCAGCCGGGGAGAATGGCCCTACCTGGAGCCTCTGGCAGAAAGCACCTGGGGAGACCCAAGGCCGACCCCTGGGGTTTTGGAGTCAGGGATACAGAGGATCCGAGGCTCGCTATACTCCAACTGAAAAAGAGATATTGGCAGCATACGAAGGAGTTCGAGCTGCCTCAGAAGTGGTTGGTACTGAGACACAGCTCCTCTTAGCACCCCGACTGCTGGTGCTGGGCTGGATGTTCAAAGGGAAGGTCTCCTCTATGCATCATGCAACTGATGCCCCATGGAGTAAGTGGATTGCACTGATCACACAACGGACTCTCATAGGAAACCCCAGTCGCCCAGGAATTTTAGAAGTGATCACGGACTGGCCAGAAGGCAAAGATTTTGGAATGTCGCCAGAGGAGGAGGTGGCACGTGCTGAAGAAGCCCCGCTGTATAATAAACTGCCAGAAAATGAAAGGCAATATGCTCTGTTCACTGATGGGTCCTGTCGCATTGTGGGAAAGCATCGGAGGTGGGAGGCTGCTGTATGGACTCCTATAGGACAAGTCACAGAAACTGCTGAAGGAGAAGGTGAATCGAGTCAGTTTGCAGAGGTGAAAGCCATCCAGCTAGTGTTAGACATTGCTGAAAGAGAAAAGTGGCCAGTGCTCTATCTCTATCCTGATTCATGGATGGTGACAAATGCCAATTTGTCGCGGGGGAATTTAAAAAGGAGAGAGAGGTTCGGATCACTTAAAGAATCACCTCCAATTGTATTAGCAATAGAAAAATGATTTAATAGAAATTTGTATACAAGTGTGACTTCACAATATTCGTTGGCAAGGTTCACTCTATTACTTAGTACATGGATAAAATGCACAAAGGAAAATTAAATCATAATCAAACTAAACTTATGTATATAGGGACCGATAACATAATAGGGTAAAAGGAAATGTGGAAAAGGGTAAGGAAGACCCTCCCGTTCAGTCACGAGGTTTAGAGAAGACCCGCTTGCTTTCTAAACTCCTGTCAGAGTCTAGGTGTGGCTGCATCAACTCCTAGTCCCAGACTTGGGCAACTGTTTATATCTAAAGGGGTTATGAGTGCAATAGCAGCCTAAAATTCATTCACAGTTGAATAAAAATCACGACAATAATTTAATTATAAATTTGAAAGTATGAACTTATAATACATCTCATAATATACTTGCTATAACTTAATATCTTATAATATACTTGCTATAACTTACTATAGACTATTCAAGTTAGTACACATGCATGCATAAAGACACTAAGAGAAATAGATATAAGAGAATAAAAGAGAGTAAAAGAGAGAGAAAAAGAGGTATACCTGTTAAAAATCCCCCTCGAGGTCAGTGAATATATTCAAGTTGAATGCTTCAGCATCTTTCTCAATGGGTGAAGGGTCGAGCCTCAAGGAGCAAAGACAATCAGCCCAGGTCATGTCGGGTTTTGGCAACAGACCTCCGATTTTCACAAACAGGAAAGTTTGCAAGCTCTGAGAGGCATCCCACTCAAAGGGAGATGCTGGTCACAGCCCACTGTGGTCCAGGAGAGCTCAAAGGGTCTCACTTAGTACCATGCTGACTGGGCCTGATCCCCTGGTTGTCCTGCACATGCCATGTGAGGGCACTCAAGACGAACTGTTCCATAATCTTCCCCGGTACCGAGGTCAGGCTGACAGGCCTGTAGTTCCCTGGATCCTCCCTCCAACCCTTCTTGTAAATGGGCGTCACATTGGCAAGCATTTAAAGGAAATAAAGTCTTGGGGTTTTTTTCACCATTTGTTTCATTGTAGATACTGATTATATTTAGCATTTAAATTTCTCAGTGCAACTTACTTCCAGCTCCTATGTAATTTGGGGTCATGTATGATAATTTTGATCCGTTTTGTGTTTTTTACGAGGTGGTACTTCATTTATGGCCCTGTGGGGAAAAAAGAAAGGAAAAAAAAGTTAAATTATTCCCTTTAGTCTGAATGTGTTGGGAAATAATTTGAAAACATAATAGAGAATTAAGTCTTTTACTGAAAATAATATTGTATCTTTGTTTTCTGCCCTGTACAAAGTTAGCTGTGTTTTAATAGTGGTGCCTTAAGTGTTGTTTTTCTCCTTTGGTTCTTCCCACTTGTAAGTTTTAAAGGATTTTGTTTTGATACATACAGCTGGAGAACACAGCAAAAAAATTGCTTTTTTTTCTGTAAAAACCAAACAGACATTCTAGAGTACTAATATATAATTAATTTATTTAAAATCTTTTAAAGGAGATTCTCAAAGCCTCTAATGCCATTGTACTTTTAACTTTCATTTTTGCTTCATCTGCATTGAATCATCTTTTACTACTTAAACCAGAAATTGGGCTTATTGAAACATTACAGTTCTTATTATTTTTTAATAAAGATGAAGAATTCTAACCTAATGAAACCACTAGAATGAAATGAGAAATATTTAAAAAAATTAATAAGCTGAAGACTTGAAGATTTGAAGTCACATTTGGCTGTATGTTTTTCTGTGTGTACTGTCTTGGATCAGTAGGGTGAAAAACATGCCTTGTAAGGAACGACCTTTGCACTGTTAGACTGACTTTTTCTGTTACATTTCCAGAAGGGTTACCGGAAACATATTACCAATAGTTATTGTGCACATAACTTCTGTGCCTGTGATCACGAAATTGTGGTTTGAGATGAGCAGTAGTACTGAATTTAGATTTTTTTTCCCCCCATAGTTCAGACCTATAATTATATTTTGTAGAATGCGTGCATGTCTGTCAGGTATCTGTGAAACATCATAATGTACAAGCAGCTTTATGATTTATGAGTTTGCAGTCTTTTTCATACTCTTAGAAATAAAATGCTTCCTGCTCCACGCAGATTATCTGATACTTCACTGTTGCACTGTGCAGGTATATTTGTAGTATAAAGGGTGCAGTTTGTAACTTGCTTTGCAAGTCTCAAGCCTGACATGACATGTTATTTTAATTGTGTCTGCACCCCTGTACGTGGATCTGCCAGGAATTTTTCAATCTCCACTTTTGTTCCGATGACCTTGTCCTTGCTGAAGAGCCTATGTTGTTCCAGCACTGCCTTCCCTTTTTACTGTAACAGGTGAAGCAATTCCTAGAAGGACTTTAACAGTGCTCCAGCTGCTGCTCATCCCAGCTTCTGCTTGACTCTGTTAATTGCTCTGTGCATCCCTATTCTTATCCATATGCTTGGAATTTGGAACCTGCATATCCACCTTGTTCATAGGCAACAAACCTAATAAGAGATATGTCCTCTCCCTCCCCCTTCCTTACCAAGTTCAAATCTCTTTCAGTCTTCTTTTTCCTATCTCCTAATGGCATCTCAGCTCCTAGATTTCTAGGCATGAAAGAAAAGAGTGCTTTCTTAACTCAGCCTGCAGTGACAGCTAGATACTACTGTGACGAGCATCTTAAGGAACATCTAGATCACTAGAATGTATAGGCCTACTGTAATTATCTGTACAATTTTCTTGCTTTCACTCCTTCTGTTTTGTTATGAACTTTTTAGCAGCAGACCATTTCTACCAGTGCACAAACCGTAACATCACATGACGTTGACTTTACCCGTACCAGAAGATTTTTGTGCCAAGGTTGTAACATTGTATCATTACTTCATTGTATGTGTGTGAAAATTTTAATTTCACATCCTGCGGACTTCACTGTCTCTGTGCACTCTGCTTGTGTTGTTGCATAGAAGGGTAAGTCCCTGTGTCACATTCATTTTGTAGTGTTGTTTGGGTTTTTTTAAGTAAGAGTTCTGTTTCCTTTGCGAGGTCTTGCTGTAAAGTTAGCTGGTGATTTCTGCCAGAAAAATATTTGCAAGCTTAAAGTGAGGATACTAAAAATATTTTTACTAAGTTTCTAAAAGTGTGGATATGACCTTCTTATTCAAAAAGAAAAAATGTGGGTGGGGTTGTGTGCTACACTATGATATATTTGTACATGAATAGATGCAAGTGATTTGGTAAAGTATGTGGGGACAGGAGGGAAAACCCTTGTTTGAATACGTTGTCAGGTTTCCTATACACCTGATCTGGTTTTAATGAGTTGCAAACCTTTCTGGGCAGAAGCCCTTGGTTAATGTTTGGATTGATTTATGTGGCTTCCTGGTTTGCAGGCATTGGCATTTTAAGCTTCCCTAGTTGCACCATGCCTGTACTGTATGGGTAAGTGAGGAGATTGAAGTAGACGGACGCCTGTAATCTTGAGAGCAGACAACAGACGACACTTTATTGCTAAAACACACACATACTTATAGTCACATATTCTGCAAAGTCACTGTACACGCGCACAAGCATAAAATATGATTGGTTATATCAACACTGTACACGCGCATAAACATAAGATATAATTGGTTATACTAACTCTGTACACGCGCATAAACATAGGACATAATTGGTTATACCAATTAAAACACGCAAAACTTGTCTCAGTCTAATTGGTCAAGATAAACTGCCGAATTGAGGTTCTTTGTGCCAAGTTCCCTTTATCGTGGAATGCGCACCTGTGTTCTTCTAATTGGCATCTTTCTTTTTTTAGTCTTCTTGTTTATTCTGTTCAAGGTCTTCTAAAGGCCTCTGGAATGCTCTTGCAACCGATGTTAGCTAAATATGTGTCCACAATTCCCCCTTTTTTGTTTTTTGTAAATCAACACAGCCTTACTTGATCCATCAATTAATTCCTAAACACATTGCAACATACAAGGCACACAAATTAAAATACAAAAAACCCCACTACGAGATAAATCAAAACTATCTTAACCCATGATTTAAGAGCAGCTCTATTTTGCAAGGTTGTGTGTCTAATACTATATACATCTAACAGTAAATCACATAATACTACACCAATCTGTATTCAGAGATCCCAGAATTTGTGATTCCTGGGGTGGCAATGAGGGTAAATGCCCGATCCGTGGAAACCAGGTATTCCCATCCATTGAGTCCATGACCTGCTGCACAGGGGTCTCCATCAATAAGTTCTTAAACTTTGTTGATGCCAGTGGAACTGTCGTGGTTTAACCCCAGCCAGCAGCTAAGCACCACGCAGCCGCTCACTCACTCCCCCCCCCCACCCAGTGGGATGGGGGAGAGAATCGGGAAAAAGAAGCAAAACCCGCGGGTTGAGATAAGAACAGTTTAATAGAACAGAAAAGAAGAAACGAATAATGATAATGATGACACTAATAAAATGACAACAGCAATAATGAAAGGATTGGAATGTACAAATGATGCGCAGTGCAATTGCTCACCACCCGCCGACCGGCACCCAGCTAGTCCCCGAGCGGCGATTCCCTGCCCCCACTCCCAGTTCCTATACTAGATGGGACGTCACTTGGTATGGAATACCCTGTTGGCTAGTATGGGTCAGGTGCCCTGGCCGTGTCCTGTGCCAACTTCTTGTGCCCCTCCAGCTTTCTCGCTGGCTGGGCATGAGAAGCTGAAAAATCCTTGACATTAGTCTAAACGCTACTAGCAGCAACTGAAAACATCAGTGTTATCAACATTCTTCACATACTGAACTCAAAACATAGCACCGTACCAGCTACTAGGAAGACAGTTAACTCTATCCCAGCTGAAACTAGGACAGTATCCACCCCTTATTCTATACCATTGACGTCATGCTCAGTTCCCATACCTTTAGTTACATCCTGGTCAATCATTATCAGCTTTTCCATCCCTTTGAGACATATGAACAATGATATATATATATATGTATACATACACAGAGATATCATTCCTTTAGTTTATGGGTCATGTTCATTAAATGTTCGTTGAGTTTATTTAGTTCCTGACTCTGGGCTCCATCTGTCATACCAGTCTTTCTGGGCAGGAGGGATGCTGCAAAGTCCTCTCAGTCGGTAGAGCAGAGTTGGGCTTCAGTGCAGTGTGATGAGCAGGTGACATTGGACGCAGCAGGAGGATGGTGTGCACCGTTGGATTGTTGCATGCTGGAGTCAGTTCTGGTTCCATCACTACTGCGCTTTGCTCAGTTTACTCACAGTTCTTTCTTGTTTGATCTAAGTGATTCTTACTATAGTACTATGGATATAGCATATAACAATTATAGTAATGATAACATACAGTAGCAGGGTTATATAGCAACTAATATCATACAGGTTAATTCTGGCTATTCTCACCTAAAATCAAATCCCCTTCAGGCACACATCGAACTTCCCCATCTTTTCGCATCACCCACCAAGTGCACCCAGGCCCTTGAGCAAAAGCAATCCCACAAATGGGTTTACCTTTGCCTGAGGCAGGAGTAACCCAGACTGTCTTCCCTAACATATTTTTTGTGTGCACTACAGGGACTTTATCCCCTTCTACAGTATGTAAAAATTCTGACTGGGCAGGGCCACCCCGATTGGCAGATCCTCTGGTGTTGACTAACCAGGTGGCTTTTGCTAAATGTGTATCCCAATGTTTGAAGGTTCCACCCCCCCATTGCTCTCAATGTACTCTTTAACAGTCCATTGTATCGCTCAATTTTCCCAGAGGCTGGTGCATGATAGGGGATATGATACACCCACTCAATGCCATGCTCTTTGGCCCAGGTGTCTATGAGGTTGTTTCGGAAATGAGTCCCGTTGTCTGACTCAATTCTTTCTGGGGTGCCGTGTCGCCACAAGACCTGCTTTTCAAGGCCCAGGATAGTGTTCCGGGCGGTGGCATGGGGTACAGAATATGTTTCCAGCCATCCGGTGGTTGCTTCCACCATTGTGAGCACATAGCGCTTGCCTTGGCGAGTTTGTGGGAGTGTGATATAGTCAATCTGCCAGGCTTCCCCAAATTTATATTTCAGCCATCGCCCTCCATACCACAGAGGCTTTAACCGTTTGGCTTGCTTAATTGCAGCACATGTTCCACATTCATGGATAACCTGTGCAATAGTGTCCATGGTCAAGTCCACCCCTCGGTCACGAGCCCATCTATATGTTGCATCTCTTCCCTGATGGCCTGAAGCATCATGGGCCCACAGAGCCATAAATAGCTCACCCTTATGTTGCCAGAGCAGGTCCACCTGAGCCACTTCAATCTTGGCAGCCTGATCCACCTGTTGGTTATTTTGATGTTCTTCAGTGGCCCCACTCTTGGGTACGTGAGCATCTACATGACGTACTTTTACAACCAGATTCTCTAGCCGGGACGCAGTATCTTGCCACAGTGCGGCAGCCCAAATGGGTTTACCTCTGCGCTGCCAGTTGCTCTGCTTCCATTGCTGTAACCACCCCCACAGGGCATTTGCCACCATCCATGAGTCAGGATAGAGATAGAGCACTGGCCACTTCTCTCTTTCAGCAATGTCTAACGCTAGCTGGATGGCTTTCACCTCTGCAAACTGACTCGATTCACCTCTCCTTCAGCAGTTTCTGCGACTTGTCGTGTAGGACTCCATACAGCAGCCTTCCACCTCCGATGCTTTCCCACAATGCGACAGGACCCATCAGTGAACAGAGCATATTGCCTCTCATTTTCTGGCAGTTTATTATACAGCGGGGCTTCTTCAGCACGCGTTACCTCCTCCTCTGGCGACATTCCAAAATCTTTGCCTTCTGGCCAGTCCGTGATCACTTCTAAAATTCCTGGGCGACTGGAGTTTCCTATGCGAGCCCGTTGTGTGATCAGTGCTATCCAGTTACTCCACGTGGCATCAGTTGCATGATGTGTAGAGGAGACCTTCCCTTTGAACATCCAGCCCAGCACTGGCAGTCGGGGTGCTAAGAGGAGCTGTGTTTCAGTACCAACCACTTCTGAGGCGGCTCGAACTCCTTCATATGCTGCCAATATCTCTTTTTCAGTTGGAGTATAGCGAGCCTCGGATCCTCGATATCCTCGACTCCAAAACCCCAGGGGTCGACCTCGGGTCTCCCCAGGTGCTTTCTGCCAGAGGCTCCAGGTAGGGCCATTCTCCCCGGCTGCAGTATAGAGCACATTTTTAACATCTTGTCCTGCCCGGACTGGTCCAAGGGCTACTGCATGAACAATCTCCCGTTTAATTTGTTCAAAGGCTTGCTGTTGCTCAGGGCCCCATTTAAAATCATTCTTCTTCCGGGTCACTTGCTAGAGAGGGCTTACAATCAGACTGTAATTTGGAATATGCATTCTCCAAAAACCCACAACACCTAAGAAAGCCTGTGTTTCCTTTTTATTAGTCGGTGGAGACATAGCTGCTATTTTGTTGATCACATCCATTGGGATCTGACGACGCCCATCTTGCCATTTTATTCCTAAGAACTGGATCTCCTGTGCAGGTCCCTTGACCTTACTTTCTTTTATGGCAAAACCGGCTTTCAGAAGGATTTGGATTATTTTCTTCCCTTTCTCAAAGACTTCTTCTGCTGTGTTGCCCCATACGATGATGTCGTCAATGTATTGCAGGTGTTCCGGAGCTTCACCTTTTTCCAGTGCAGTCTGGATTAGTCCATGGCAAATGGTGGGGCTTTGTTTCCACCCCTGGGGCAATTGATTCCAAGTGTACGGGACACCCCTCCAAGTAAAGGCAAATTGTGGATGGCATTCTGCTGCCAGAGGGATTGAGAAAAACGCATTAGCAATGTCACTTGTGGCATACCACTTGGCTGCCTTTGACTCTAGTTCGTATTGGAGTTCTAGCATATCTGGAACGGCAGCACTCAGCGGTGGTGTAACTCCATTCAGGCCACGATAGTCAACTGTTAGTCTCCACTCCCCATTAGACTTTCGCACTGGCCATATGGGACTATTAAAGGGTGAGCGAGTTTTGCTGATCACTCCTTGGCTCTCCAGTTGGCGAATCAACTTGTGGATGGGAATCAGGGAGTCTCGGTTGGTGCGATATTGCCGCCGGTGCACCGTCGTGATAGCAATTGGCACTTGTTGTTCTTCAACCCTCAGCAACCCCACAATCGAAGGGTCCTGAGAGAGACCAGGCAGGGTAGACAGCTGTTCAGTGCCCTCCGTCTCCAAGGCAGCTATACCAAAAGCCCATCGATACCCCATCGATTCGGATCCTTAAAATACCCTCTCCTGAGATAGTCTATGCCAAGGATACACGGAGCCTCCGGACCAGTCACAATGGGGTGTTTCTGCCATTCATTCCCAGTTAGGCTTACTTCAGCTTCCAATACAGTTAACTCTTGGGATCCCCCTGTCACACCAGAGATACAGATGGGTTCTGCCCCTTTATAACTTGATGGCATTAGGGTGCACTGTGCGCCGGTGTCTACTAGAGCCTTATACTCCTGTGGGTCTAACGTGCCAGGCCATCGAATCCACACAGTCCAATAGACCCGGTTATCCCTTTCCTCCACCTGGCTGGAGGCAGGGCCCCTCTAATCCTGGCCAGAGTATCCGGTATTCACTTCTCGTAAAATTGGCTCAGAAGTCCCTTCAAGAGGATCAGAAATAAGATCAGCCCTTCTACTCTGTTTGGAAACTGGAGCAGCATTTTTCCTAGTAGAATCCCCTTTTATGGTGGTTTTTCCTCGCAGCTCACGTACCCGTGCATTTAGGACCGAGGTAGGTTTTCCATCCCATTTCCTCATGTCCTCTCCATGATCACATAGGTAAAACCACAGGGCACCTCGCGGTGTGTACCTTCTATATTCTCTCTCTTGGGCAGAGGAGCGCTCACTCCTAATAGCTCAGACATTGGTCCTTACAGGTGGGGAGTAGGACATATCCTCTTTGAATTGCTGGAAATCCTCGGACAGCCAAAATGCAGGCTTGTAGGGAGGAGGAAAGATTTTCTTTGTATTGACGGAGTTGGCGAGCCTCTTCATCCACTGTCGGTGCCTCTTCGTCTTTCCAGGTCATTATCGCCAGTGAGTTGGCATAGGACGATGGTGCGCTCCGTACAAACTTCTGCCACATGGGTCGTGTGCATTGGACTTCGTCTGGATCTTTGGGTAATTGTGGGTTGTCCGGGTCATGATGAATCATCTCTAGCACAGCTAATTCCCTCAGATATTGGATACCTTTTTCCATGGTGGTCCACTTGCTTGATTGACATATAACATCTTCCTTGAAGGGGTATCTTTCCTTCACACTTGACAGGAGTCGCCTCCAGAGGCTGATGGCTGGTGTCCCTTTTCCAATTGCCTTGTCAATGCCACCTTCCCTGGCAAGCGATCCCAGCTGCTTGGCTTCCCTACCTTCTAATTCCAAGCTATTAGCCCCATTGTCCCAGCATCAGAGGAGCCAGGTGATAATATGCTCACCTATACAGCGGCCAAAATCTTTTCGCATATCCCACAGCTCACTCAAGGATAGGGACCGGGTTATTACCTCTGGTTCTGCCTCTTCCTCCTGTTCCCGTGATGACCCTGATTCGCCTTCATCCTTTGCTAAGCGAACTGAATTTTTTGTATATTTCTTTTTCTGTACAGGGGCAACTGATACTGGTGCAGGTTGGTCCGCTGGTTCCGTTGCAGTACCGCTCGCCGGGTTTTGGATAACTGCAGTGTCTGTTGCCAAGGTTTGGGTAGCTGCTGTGCTCATTGCCAGAGCTGGAGGGGCTGCAGTGCCTGTCGCTGAGGTTTGAGTGACCGCAGTGCTCATCGTTTTTGTTATTAGGTCCAGAGACCTTCTCTTCCCCTTGAGGGTGCTGAGTTGTGTCGAACAGGGCTCAATAGGCATGGGCCAGGCCCCAGCACGTTGCAGTGATTTGTATCTCTCTGGAGCTGCCGGGGTGACAGCATACCTTTTCCAAATATTTTACTAGTTCTTCTGGATTCTGCACTTGTTCAGGGGTGAATTTCCAAAACACTGGAGGTGCCCACTTTTCTAGGTGCTTGCCCATACTACCCCACACACCCTGCCACTCATAATTATCCAGCCTTGGGGCAGATCTCTGGGTGATCTTCTTAAATAGTTGTTTAGCCATAAACAAGACCTGAACCACATTCAGGAGCATGCTAATTCCTAGCAATAGGACCATGCTGGTCTCAGCATCCCAAGGGTATTCAAATTTTCCAAAATTCTAAAACCCCATTGTAACTAGACTGGATGAGAAGGGAAAGAGGTGTCTCACCCATAGATTGGCTCTCCAAGGAGGAAGGGTAAATGGTGTAATTATTAATAGTTTCCCACAGATGACTCCCGAATTATAGAGGTGACAACAATGCTGAGTGCAAATATCGGATTAGTCCCACAACTGATGACTTTATCATACCATAAACCAGTGTTATACAACACATCAAAGCGAAAACCTTAATCCACCTCCCACGGATGATAAGCAGCAGAAGAGGGACTACATACAGCAAGCGAGGTGATGCATAACAGAACTTTAAAAACCAGAACAACAACTCTAAGAACACATAAATCAACATAATGACCAGTGACTATTAGACCAATATAATGAACGCTTATAACAAATTTGTTTTAACAAGCTCTGGTCAGGTTTGTCGTTATCTCAACCCTTCATGCCCCACGTTGGGCGCCAAAATGGACTGTCGTGGTTTAACCCCAGCCAGCAACTAAGCACCATGCAGCTGCTCACTCACTCCCCCCCCCACCCAGTGGGATGGGGGAGAAAATCGGGGAAAGAAGTAAAACCCGTGGGTTGAGATAAGAACGATTTAATTGAATAGAAAAGAAGAATCTAATAATGATAATGATAACACTAATAAAATGACAACAGTAATGATAAAAGGATTGGAATGTACAAATGATGCACAGTGCAATTGCTCACCACCCGCCAATCGACACCCAGCTAGTCCCCGAGCGGCGATTCCCCGCCCCCACTTCCCAGTTCCTATACTAGATGGGACGTCACATGGTATGGAATACCCTGTTGGCCACTTTGGGTCAGGTGCCCTGGCTGTGTCCTGTGCCAACTTCTTGTGCCCCTCCAGCTTTCTCGCTGGCTGGGCATGAGAAGCTGAAAAATCCTAGACTTTAGACTAAACATTACTTAGCAACAACTGAAAACATCAGTGTTATCAACATTCTTCTCATACTGAACTCAAAACATAGCACCGTACCAGCTACTAGGAAGATAATTAACTCTATCCCAGCTGAAACTAGGACAGAGACAGATAATAGAAAGACACATAGACAAGCTTAAAATGTGAAAAAGAAATTTGAAAAATGGGTTTATGTTTGGGTGAAATGCAAGCTAGTACATCCGAAGGAAAATAAAACAATCTATAGGTAGTCAAATAGAGGAGAAAGCATTGTGAGGCAGCAATGTTGAGTCAGACTGTGTTATTAATGATGGCAGCCATCAGGTTGGAAGAAACAATAAAAATTGAAGGAAATGAAAGAGCTGACTTTTCCAAGCAATCATAGCATAACTATAACAGTTGCCATTAACATCAATATTAACCCATCGGTACTACAGTTAACTCCTTTGATCTGAGGAATTGTTTCAGTGTCTCAGACATAACTATGAGTTACCTTGTCATGGTCAGTTTTCTGATGCTGGTTGGGACATAACACTCACCGCTGGAACTAATGAAAGATATTTTGCATGGCGTTGTTAGTTTAGGGAAGGAAGTTGCTTTACCTGCTGCTGTTGCTGCTGCTGCATGATGCTATTGGACAGCACAAGTGTTAGTCTGCCTCTGGGAGATACATTGGCCGCTGCTTATCTTTCACATCAGTAAACTGTTGTGAATATTTGTACTTAAGAATTTTTCATCCCATCTGAGTTGAGTAACCTACCCCAGCTGTCTGACTTAGTTGCTTAGGCTCCTACTGTCCTGAATGGAAAAACAGAGGCTTTTCCACCAGGACTCAAAGCAGGAAACAGCTTGAGATGTTTTCTCACGCTATGGATGAACTCTTTCTGCTTACAAGAGAGGGACCCTATGGAAACCAACCAGCTACACTGATACCTTAGGTTGCGTGCTGTGAATAATGTTCTGTGCATATAAGTCATTGAATGTGTGAATTATTTCAGCATTGGGAACATCAGGCAGGTTGGTGCTAACAACAGGATGGAACAAAGGGGACTTTTGGGTAAAACTCTTGAGTGATATCCCTTAGACTGGAGAACGGCCTCCCTGTGGAAGCAGTGGAAACGGTATTAAGACATTTAAAATTGGACAGGAGAAAATATATTGTAGTGATCAGTCCTGTGCTGGTATTTAGATCAGGTCTTGTCTTGTGTGAATATTAATAGGAAGTCTCTGTCTGAAGTAACTGCCATTATTCACTGTGCGTTACCAGCTAACATTGGCTTGCAACCTTCCCCCACATCCGTACTCACACTTAAAGGACAGCCTGAGTAATGTTTAGCACCTTTGCCTTCTCTCTTGGTGGCTGAAGTGTTGATTTTGTATTGCCTTGCTTAGATTATATTCCTTCGGTGCTTCCACCAGACAGACCATATAGTGCGCAGAGATTTAAAGGAAGCATGCGTAGTTTGTGGCAACAATAATAATAAAGTCTCCTGCTGTTTTCAAATCCCTGGGAAACTAAATCAAGTGTAGAGGTCTATTCAAAAAAGTACAGCATGTGTATAAGTCACTTTACCATTACCTGTGTGGGTCTGCCTTGTACCCATTCAGTGTATTTGGCTGTCATATCTCTGAGGTCTGTCCTCAGTCTCCGGAGTGCGACTAACACGTTACACACCTCAAATGAAAAAGCTGATGAAACAGCTTAAAATAACCTGAGCACCCATGTTTTGCTCGCCTCTTTTTCACTACCTCTGTGTTGGTATTTCTCATAGGAACCCATACAGCAAAATTTGTTCTGTGCTGGTGGCCCCCATCAGACAAATCTAAGTCTAGTCTGAATTATGAAGGCAGGAAGACTGGTTTCAGTTCCTGCATGATGCTGTGATGCTTAATGGAGCTCCATTTTCTTGGTGTGTTTCTGTAGCTACAAAGCCTGTCTTCTTGACCTGTTTGAAGCTATGAGCCTGATATCTGCCCTGGGACACTTCTGCAGAGAATCTTACAACAGGAACAAAATACACACACCTCGTCGTGCAAGCCACAGGTCGTCATCTTGGTACCGGATCCCTCGCAGCTCCAGAAGCAGAGCAGATGAGCTAGAGAAGAGCCAGCTCCTCAAGGAGATTTTCTTCATTTGACACATCTCATTGGTCTACAGCCTTTCTGTAGATTTTTTAGGACCTTTTTATTGCTGATTTGTTTGTGTTTGTCATGACCCAGACTGGACAGACCAGGGAGTCGTGTTTAATTCGAAATTCCCTCAGACTAAATTAAGGTGAAACAACACCAAATGATCGGTCAAAGATTTTATTCATGACAGAAGCAAACTGAACTGGGGAGGCATGATAGTAGGTGGCAGGGTTTCTCACAACAGGAATTGGCATAACTACTTCTGTAAACCGTGTAACCCAGGGTAACCATATACATCAATTCAGGGAATAAGGAGATCCCTCCTGTCGAGTCACGAGGTTCAGAGCAGACCCCCTTGCTTTCTAGCCTCCTCCTCAGAGAAGGGCCCAGGGGCGGCTGGATCCACTCTTAGTCTCAGACTTGGTCAACGGTTTATATCTTGAAATGGATGAGGTGTAGGGATTGTGGAAAAGGAAAAGGAAAGAGAGAAGACGACAGAGAGAGAAAAAGGAAGAGAGAAAGATTTCACTGGTCCTGGGTCCAGCGTTGGTTCAGTCAGCCGAGGTGTCCAGTCAGCCGACGGGTCCAGTCCCGGTGGGCTTGTGCACCCGGGGCTTCAGTTTGTGTCCTTTTATCATCCTTGCCCCTCCTTTGGGCAGGCACTCGAACTCATTAGGCTAATGAGCAGTTTGTGAGCCTTTGGGCTTGGGGGTGGTTTGGGGTGTAACTTCTCCTTCCCTGCAGACACTGCCATTGTTTGATCTTTGTATCAGAACAGCTTATCAGAACAGGGAGCTGCGCACCCTCCAGCACGCCCTCCCCCTCCTGTTGCTGCTGTCTGAGCTGATGGGCTTTTCACCTTGGTTCCTTGCTGTGCAGGGTTTGTCTTTAAGCAGAACTTCCCCACCACAATGTTTGAGACGTTAACTCTTTCAGTCTCTAACAGTGTTAAAGTACCATTTTCAAATTATTTGAGTGACAACTGCTTGTCTTCCCTCTTCTAAAACATAGCTAATTAGCATCCAGTTTCATTTTGGATTTAGTAATCATGGTGCAAGAACATTGTTGGGATAGACCAATGAGAAAGTGTTAACTTTTTTTCTAAACCTTCATTCTAAAATAGACTTTTTTTTTTAATCTACAACATTTTCTAATAGATTGAAGTCACACTTTTGCCAGCTTCATATCGGAAGTATATTTCATTATCGATTTTTAGCTCTAAAGCAGTTTGTAAGAACTGCCTAACATTCAAGAACCACCACATTCAAGTAGATTATTTTCTAATTAAACAAGTCTGTTTAAAACCTGGCATATTATAAAGGTACAAGCACTTTAGTACTTTTTTTAGTGATTTTATGATCTACTTTTTCCTTCAACATTCTGATATTTAACATGCTGGGGTTTTAGGGGGTATATCGTAAGGTCAACTCTACAGTGTCTAATAACATTAATAGATGATGTTGCAGGTTGATGTACTAGGCATCCGTTTGAAATATGTTCCTCTTTAAATCAGTGCTATTTGACAGAGTTTATGTGCTAGGTAACCTAACCCTGAAATAGCAGAACACAGTCAGACATTGTAGTGGTCCAAAACCTATTTCATGTACTTTTCAAGATGAAATATATAGTAGTGGTAGTATAAGAACAGTCTTAAGACATTTTCACTAACTTGCACTATTTTGATCTTGTATCCAGGCTCCATTGTAAATAAGACAAATCAGTAATTATTTCCACTAGCGGCTCACAATGCACATTTCCCTGCCGGCTTTAATTATTCATGCTGTATCTATTTCGGTTTACTTAAATGCACTTCCATCTACTGTATGTACTTGGTTATTTAAAGAAATGTGCCGAATTGGTAAAAATGACTGCAGATTACAGGATTAATGGTCATTTTCTCCACAATGCAGTGTTCATATTTTATTGTAACAGTAGCCACCGGCATGTGTTCCTAGAAATATGAGGCTAAAATACTCATTTTGCACAGTAGAAATGCAGTGAGGGAAAGGTAGAATTGAGCCAGAATGGGCAAGTTCTAGGCCATTTGCTCCCAAACACCACTTCATGGGCCACTACAGCTTTTCTGACAGTCTCTTTAGGCAACCCTGCTTGTCTTAATGGAAGCGAGTTGCTGTACTGATCCTTGGGGTATTGCTGCTGCCTGCCTCCCACATGCTCGCTCATGTTCAATGTGTGGTACTCTGTGAGGAGGTAGCAAGGCTTGGCAATGAGGCCTGTGGTGCATCTCTGATGAGAGCATCAGTGCAGGATATCTAGCACATGGGGGAGGGAATCGGGGAAAAAAAAGTAAAACTTGTGGGTTGAGATAAGAACAGTTTAATAGAACAGAAAGGAAGAAACTAATAATGATAATGGTAACACTAATAAAATGACAATAGTAATAATAAAAGGATTGGAATATGCAAGTGATGCACAATGCAATTGCTCACCACCCGCCGACTGACGCCCCGTTAGTCCCCAAGCAGTGATCCCCCCACACCCATGCCCCCCAGTTTATATACTAGATGTGACGTCACATGGTATGGAATACCCCGTTGGCCAGTTTGGATCAGCTGCCCTGGCTGTGTCCCCTCCCAACTTCTTGTGCCCCTCCAGCCTTCTTGCTGGCTGGGCAGGAGAAGATGAAAAATCCTTGACTTTAGACTAAACATTACTTAGCAACAACTGAAAACATCAGTGTTATCAACATTCTTCACATACTGAACTCAAAACATAGCACTGTACCAGCTACTAGGAAGACAATTAACTCTATCCCAGCTGAAACCAGGACACCCTGGCAGCACCATGCTCTTATAGCAAAGAAACAAAAGGTGAATGAAGGGGAAGATGAACCTCAGGTTACTCTGAGCTGTTTCATTCAGGCCCAGTCTTAATCACAAATTAGGTGATATCCTTTTCTTGCATCCCAGATGAATTTTAAAAGCTGCTTGGAGGAGTTTAAAGAAGGGAAGCAGAGCAGCATTGCTGAACCAGCAAATGACTACTGTGGAAAGGCCCTGCTTGGTCTGTCCTGCTGTCAGTGAAGTATTATAGTTCTTTCCAATATGTCCATCTGCTGTTGAATGTCCCTCTTATTCTGCTCCCTGAGCCTGCGAAGGCACAGGTTTCTGCTTAAAGCCCCAAAGATGTATTAGGTGCCCTGACCCAAGTATAGCAGGTGGGGAAATAGGTTTTCTCATTCTGCTGGCTGAGTAGTCTGCTGCTTTAAGAGGGCAGGGAGAGGGAGGGGAAGGAAGAGAAAAATGTATAAGGAGCAGCAGGAAAACTGTGGAAAACCATGAAGAAATGATCATCACACAGATCTTAAGGGTTTGGGTTGTTTTTTTGGTGTCTTTTAGTTTTGTTGGGTTTTTGTTTGTTAAGGTTTGGTATTTGTAAAGAAACAGTTCTCTGATTTCGGTCCAATTGCTTCTCTTCTCTTTTCCAGTTTGACTGAAACTTTAATTGCCTTTTCTAATAAGTGCTAACTGACCTTTTGAAACAGCAAAAAATACATGTATATCTCTTGAAAGGTGCCTTTGTGTACCCAGTCAAGAACACTGTGTGGGAGCAGCTCGGAACACCTGGCATTTGTTTTCAAGAGTGACCGTTAGAATTTGCTGTGCTGCATATTTGCCAAGCCTTTGAAGAACTAGTTTTACAAGGTCAGGTTGGAGGATGGCCTTGTGTAGGCCTGGGAAGATGTGGCTGAAGACAGTCACGAGTATGTGTATGGAATGTTTTTATCTTTAACTGTTCTGAGGACTGGCAAACATCCCAGCTGGGCCAGATATGCGCTCCTGTGTTGGTAGTATTGGCTATGTGCCGTTAGTTCTTTCTAGACCTTTGTTGAAACATATATAAGTTTGATCCTTTTGTGAAATAAAGGGAATCTTGCACAGAGAGCTTGAGTGCTTGATTCAGTCGCCACAGGAGCATTCTCTTCTTTGGTTCTTTGTGGGTGCCAATATTTAACTGCTTTAGGATTCCTTATGATCCATTTTGTCCATTAAGAATTCTAATTCTGAGGGCGACTTTTAACTTGAATCTATATTTTGGTAGTAGCTCTTTTAAAAAGGACATTGTCAAGGTTGTGGGCTCTACGCTCAAGGTGCTGTCCATCAGTCAGAGCTACATGGGAGGCATACCTTTACAAAGCAAATATTTCTAGAATTAAGATGGTTGAAATGTCTGATGGGTGAAGACCTGCATGTTTTAACTGTCTGTGAGATGTGGACAAAGAAACAAAAGCTATTAATTTGGTAGACCCTGTGAAAAATCATTTTTTATAATGCTGGCTCTTGCTCTAGTTATTAGCAGTACATTAGGAATAGTGTTTAGCAGTCAGTGCAAGCAAGATATTTTGCCATGAGGCACTACAAAGTTGAAGTTATTAAAACATTTATAGCCTTAGGAAAAAAAATCAATGATTGTCAAACAGGAAAGAACAAAATCAGTAGTTGGGACTGGGAGGGGAATTGTTTTCCATCTCCTAAAACAGTAAAGGAAATGCAAAAATTAAACTAGCAAAAACAATCATTTGACAGTGTCCTTTTAAGTTTAAGCTCCTACATTAGGAAGTTGCTGCTGGGGAGTTAGTCCAGCCATAGATTGTTTGTCCAGAGTGTTCCCAGTTAATATGCTTCAGCTACACATCGGGCTGTGTTTTACATGAGGCTTTGTGGAGTAACATGACTTCTGCTAAGCCTCCTACCCATGCCTTCACTATGTTCTTCCTGAGTGGCTCATGCACACACACTTGCCGTCATTGCTTTTGTGCACCTTGCATGCCATGGACCTGTAGCCATCACACCCTTTCCACTTTTAGCCTCTCCAGTCTCGCTGTTGAATCCCATCTTGAGCATATATTTATATATGTATGTGAGGTCTTAATCTAATAAATTATCTGGGGGGGTGTAAGAGTCGGTCAGAAAATCAGCATTGTCTCAACATTGTCATCAGGAACATGAACAGTACGTTACCTGACAACGGCCTGTTTGGAGCACAGCGGCCAATCCCAAGAACAGAATGTGCGGTACAAGGCTCCTGGAAGGTACCTGGCTAGAGCCGTTAGAGATAACCACATAGCTACTGTCAAAAAGGATGGATTGCAACCGTTGCCATGACATCGATGAAGAAATCATGAACTTTAAATGAACTTTGCTTCATTATAATACCAAAACGCACCTCCTGGTCGAAGGCTACCCGCCTCCAAGACTTGCCACGCCTCACTGACCCCGCGCCTGCGTGATAGCCTCACTCGAGAAGGGCGGAGATATGATAATTGTATTCTGAGAAGGGCGGAGACTCCTGAGGCAGAGGTGGAGCAAGGTGTGTTACTAAACATAAAAGATGACTTCTGAACAACGGGAATTTGAAGCTTCCCCACCAAGGACCACGACAATCGACGACGCAGCATTAGCTGGACCCGGGACCGTTAGGACGTCTTGAGATCAGCGGTGGTAGCTATAACCTCTCTTTCTCCTCTCTCTAAACTTAACTTTACTTTTCTCCTTTCTCTCACCCATCTCTAACTATCGCGTGCCTCTTCACAGGCAATACAATAAAGTTTTACTGTGTGATTACTGCTATCCCCTTTGGTGTTGGTCACCTTAATTTTGCACTTTCAAGATCGTAGCAAACGAACCATCACGAGTCCACCGAGTGGACCGTGACAGGGGGTTGTTTAATCTTCCAGACTTTTGTTTATTTGACTTATCTCCTGGTCTGTTTTGTCCAGCTCAGATGTCAATTCTGCCATCGACAATATGTTCTACTTTCCACATCATCATGTCATATATTTTCTGAATCTCTAGTTTGCTAAATAGATGAGGAACTAATTTTAAGCCTTCTTTTCCTCTCCAGGACATGGGTTTTGCTGTGAGAATGAGCAAGACCTCTTTTGGAGCATGAAGTGGGGCAGAGGTATCAGAATACAAAAGAGAAGAGAAGGGGACAGCCAGCACCATGCTTTGGGACAAAAAGGTAGAATTAAAGAGTAAGGAAGAAAGGACAGAAGTAAAGGCAAGAAAGGACAAAGATGCAAGGCAGCGAACTGTACCAAAGGATGACAGAAGGTATAGGTTGAGTGGAGCTGAGCCAGAAGGTAGGGACGAGTTGTTAAAATATAGTAAGTTGATGAAGGAGAATTTTGTGCTTATATCCTAGAGTGAGAAATATCTTCAAGCACTGGTTTCCGGAAGAGGCTTATGATTCCCCACTCTTTTTCCAGATCATGTTCCTACATTTGGGGAGCTACTGTCCAAAGGATACTTTGGTAAATGAGGGAAAGAAGGAAATGACCTAACTTTAGCTGCTCCCCTTTAGAGTAGCTAGACAGGGAGGCCAGAGCACAAGGAGGGTAATAGGGTGGAACCCAGGTATAACCCAGGCATGGACTGAATTTAATTGCTAACAAGGGATGGTGGTGTGGATGTAGGTGACAGAAGAATGTGAGACTGGATATAGCAAGAATCTGAATAAGGGAGAAACAAGAAAAACAAATTTGCGGTGATCCAATGAGCTGTGGAGGTTTGTGTTAAGGAAGGAGAGGAAAGGACTTAGCTATGCTTGAGAGAGATTGAGATGGAGATATCTAAAAGCTATCCCTTGAAAGTGCATGTGAGCCTGGGGTTAAACTAAAAATTGCAGCAGAGATTTTCTGAAATATGACCTCCAGGTGGTGTTTGAATTTGTACCATCTGAGGGGGAGAGAGCACAGCCAGGTTAGTTAGAAACCTCCTTTTTCACTGTTACTAAATTTATGAAATTGTGTGCTAATTAGTGTATGATTTATAAATTTATATAGCTGCATGCTACATACACAACACAGAATACTGAATGAGGTGATTTAAACTGGCAGAAGCAGAGAAGTCTGCTCTGACTGGGTGGGTCTCTGGAAAATTCATCTACTGATCTGTAGCGGCTCCCTGCATCTCCTGAAGTCTTATCATCTGCTCACAATGACAACAGACATTTTACTATATTGTGGCTCCATGTAGCTGTGAGACAACAGGCTACCTTGAGCATCTTGGGCATGGTTGTAGCAGAGATTTCACCATGGCCCTTGGGGAGGGTGTTTGGAAGCAGAACTCGGCTAAAAAAGATCAAGAAACCCAACTTGGTCTGGTCAGTGTTGGTGCTTGACAACTCCCACAGTTGTTCACGGGGGATGCTACTGTGTCCCAACTGCAGCAAGAGGATGGGGATGTGGGGGAACTGGGTTTGATTCCCAGCTCTGGGGAAGCCACTTTGCCTCCCTCCACAGTATGCTTTGAGTTCTGCTGGTGAAGATGACCGGGAAGCCTGTTTACTACCACATCTCTGAGGGACTGTGACTTATATTAGCGCCTGCGGCAGAAGCCGCTGGACATATCCACCAACAATTTGTCTGTGAACTGTAAGCTGTTAGAACAGAAGCATATCAGCCAGTCATTCCCATCTAACAGAAGCCAAAGCTCTCAGACTTATTTTGAGGCTTGAAGGGGTCATTTCAGGCACTGGGGAACTAAACTGGAGAAACTCAGATGTCACTGACAGGTGAGGCCCTGACATACGTGAGGTGAGAAATGCCCAGATGGTCCCAGCAGACAAACCAATCTACAAGCTGCAGCGAGAGCCATAAATTCCTTTTCCTTAATTCAGGAGTCATTCTGAGTATGTGAAAAAAACACTTAATTCACTCATAGCATTCAATAACCAGTCTTAGAGTGTAAGTTCATTCTTTCTGGTCTCCTGTCTGCGGACAGGAGGAAAGTGAAAAATTGGAAAAATTTATCTTTCTTGGTTGCTTACTGGCAACTACCTTAAAACCTCGAAGTGTGGATTTGATTAAAGCCATTGTCCAAACACAAAGCGTCGAGTGTCGTGAGCATTAAGGACAATGTAGGAACTCCTCTCCTCTGCTAGACCTGGTAAGGAAAGAAAGGACAAGATGAATTCACAGACACAAAAGCTGGTTCTTTCTCAAGTTAGAGTTGTCTGCGAGGAAGTTGCATTGAAATTTTAAAAGCACCTTGTCAAAATCTTCCAGTGTTTAATTATCCTTGCTGCTATGAACCTGCCTTATTTTGAAGTTGAGTTTGTCTAACACTAATTTCCAGCTGCTGGACTTAGTTGTGCCTTCAGAAGTAGGATTGCAAGGTTCTCCTGTTGTCAGACAGTAAGTACCCCATACACAGTGATAAACTCCCAGTTCAGCCTTCTCTTTGATGAGATGGGGTCCTTTACACCTTGTGTCCTAATGTCTGTTTTCCAACCCCTGGATGATTGGGGGGGGGGGGCTGTTTTTGAACTTTCTCCAGCATTTATGCATCTTGAAGGGTTTACACTAGAGTAGGTGCTGTTGCTGTGAATGATGACAGTGTGGCCTCATTCTGCACAGTATTTCCCTTTTGACACTTTCAGGAGGCTTGTTTGGAGGTGTTGGGCTGGGTACCTGGTCTCGTTGCACTTCAGATCATGGTTCTATTTCTTGGAAGCAGAAAGTCTGTGAATGAAACTGGGAGACCCTGCTAAATTTAGAAGAGTTGAGGAGGAAGAAATAATGTGAAGTAGAAATACCAAGCAGAAAAAAAAAGATTGCAGGATTCAATTTGGGATGGAGCATGAACCTGAGGGTGCAGCATCTGTGAACTCAGCCACCTTGAAAACAATCTGAAAGACATGCTTGATGGGATGGGGGAGACCCAGACAGCAGAAATCCTCAAAAGGGGAAGAGTGAACAAAGCACAAGGCGATGATATCTGATAGCAACAAAAACAGATGAGAAAACTTTTGAGCTGCAGGTGAGGAGGCGATGATATCTCCAAATTGCAAAGGAAATGGCTCCTTGTCAGTAGGTCTGGTGCCCCTCTATTTGCACTAGTGCCTTCAGCACAGGGATCTCATTACCAGAGAGTTTACTGGCAGATTGGAGAGATTTCAGTGAGGAGTAATAAAAATGATCAGGGACTGCTAAACTGACATAATGAGGAAACAAGATGAGAAGAGTCAGCTATTTATAGCTTGGGTGAGAGAGACAATTAAAAGTTGGGGTGGGAGATGGACTGAGTGACCTGAAAGCCTTGTCTGTATCTAACAACTTCTCATCATCTGCTGTACAGAGGACTTGAATTTACCAAGGCTGTCAATCTGACTTTTAACAGCCCTAACTTCCCATGTTGAAAAGCTCAGGTGGGTGTACTCTGGCTGTATTGACACTGTCAGAATGTCATTGGTACTGTACTTTTTTTAAAAAAATAGTCATCTGCGGAGGCACAGGACAGCACACACAGACCAATGTGATCAGGTGAAGCCCACTTTACTAGAGCATCAGACATCATTTTATACATTGGTTACATCCGTACATGCGTTTAGCTATTTTACTATTGGTTACACACATTATTCACGCACTGTCCACGCGTCTAGTTACACTTAATGATTGGTTATATCAACACTGTACACACGCATAAACATAAAACATAATTGGTTATACTAACTAAAACATACGAGACTTATCTCAGTCTAATTGGTCAAGATAAACTGCCGAATTGAGGTTGTTTGTGCCAAGTTCTCTTTATCGTGGAATGCGCACCTGTGTTTTTCTAATTGGTATCTTTCTTATTTTTGTCTTCTTGTTTATTCTGTTCAAGGCCTTCTAAAGGCGTCTGGAATGCTCTTGTGACCGTTAGCTAAATATGTTCCCACAACAGTCATCAACCATGTTGTGGAAAAAAATTGACACTTTGGCAGTAAAGGGGAAAAAAATTAGACCTTCATAAAATAAAAAGCCATTGAAGTGCCAAAAAAAGCACAGAGTCCTTGCTGAGTGCAGGGCTGTTTGGGAAGGGCTCCCAGGTTGTTCAACTGGTGATGCTGAGCCCTTCTTGCTGCCCGCATGGTGGTCTGTCGGGTGGGAAGGTCCATGAAGATGGAGCAAGTGTGAGCCGCCTTCTCAGCAAGGTAGGTGCTGGTGGCACCCAGCTGTGCATGCAGCTGGGCAAAACCGCTGCTTTCCAGTACGCGCTGGTGTGCATAGGCTGTTGTCCCCGAGAGCTGCTGAGCTCTATGGATGGCTCTTGGGGCAAGCTCTGTGTCAGCCAAAACCCTGCCGGTCCCACTGATGGCTATGGCCACGTGTAGGGTTTCACTTACCTTCCTACTGCCCCTACACAGTGGGATCCAGCCCTGGGGGACAGGCAGGCTCTCCCCTTGACATGGCCAGACTTGCTGCCTCACCCATGGGGATTCCTGCACCTGCGTGTGGGTGGGTGTTTGTGCATATTCCCCTATAGTTTTGCACAAACCCACTAAATATATATTTTTACACATATCCTACCAAACACAAGCAGACATTGCATTCTGGTTTTCCTGAGTTGGAGACCCCTGAGAAGATGGAAGGTAGCATGCTGGCCTGTCTGAATAATTACACGGCAGCCTTACAGTGAGGGTTATTTAAAACCTTGACTGAGACCACGGCCATCTCGCATGCTCCCCAATGCTGCAGAGGAGAGAGCCCCAGGTTTGCTCTGGACTTGAGAGACCGCAGCAGAATTGGAGGCAGCCAAACTGGAGACATCTCGGTTCCTGGGTTTGCAGTCAAATTAAAATGCCGCTACCGAAAGCAACGGGGCAGTGCCTGTTAGAGGCACTTCGGGGAAATATCAGAGTAGTGTTTGTTGAGTCTGATGGCAGAGTAGCTGCTATGTTTTAATACCTGTGTGCAAAGGCCACAGCTGCTTTCATCCATTTCACATTAGTCTGATTTTCACAGAACAGACATAGCCTAGGGTGGAGGGAGAGAAAGATGACCAAAAAAAAGCCATCCATTTTTTACTACTTTTTCCATCCTTCTGAGCTGCGATACCAGGCTCTGGCTGAGCAACAGTAATCTTATCCAGCATACTGTTGATTTAAGCCTCTTGAATTTATATAACTTTGGAAATGGTGAACTATATTAATTTGCTGTGTTTTCAAGGGAAAGTTATTTATTCAGAGACATTTTTAACTCAAGTGCCAGGAGCTTTAAATCATTATAAGTAATTCAGGCTATTCAGGGTTTCTTACATTGTAATAAATTTGTTTTAAACATGAATGAGGAGATCCATGATTTCTTTAATATACTGTTATGTATTTCCTTTCAAAATGACACAGCTCACTATATCAAGTGGGAGAATAAGTGAGAGATTTACAGTACTTAAGAATAACACAGCCTGGGAATGTGACATATGAACCAACACTGGGCAGGGAGCTGGCAAGTGCGGGGAGCCCACCACCACTCCGGGTGGCATGGCCAAGAATTAAACAAGTAACAATGGGTCAAGATCAGCGAGCAAAACCAATAGCTCAGCAGAAAGCTCCCTGCAGGGTGGGAATCACAGCGTAGCCTTATATTCGCCTCTGGTTTACTGTGCAATGTATGACTGAAACACTGGTGCCACGGACCATCTGCCATGACCTGGGAGGGTGACTGCTGAACTGCTGCCTCGCTGGAGCGGGACCTGAGCCAGAGGTTTGCTTCCCAGCCCGGGGTCACCCTCCCCTTCCTGACCTTGGACACCCGCCACAGCCTTTTCCCAGGGACCTTGTCCATCCTGGCTATGATGGTGCACAGGGAGCAGATCCCTCAGCAGCCACCAGTGCCCCTGAAGTGTGGCGAGGAGGCACCAGGTAAGCACTTAGATAAATTTCAGTCTCCATTGTTAATCCTTGACCCCTCATTAAACCTCTTCTGGCCCTGCTACTCACCGTTATGCACGTGGAAGGCTGTGAACACAAGATGATAAAACCCATGGCTGGTTTTACATCATGTCCTCCCGGCTTCACAGGGGTCCTTATGGGCAGCTGGAGGAGGAGCTGGGCACAGAGACAGCCTTGGTGACACCAGTGTCTGAGGTCTGAGACAAATCCACTTTGGCAGCACGGTTGTGGCTTTCTTGGAAAGTGGAGCCCCTCTGCCCCATGTAAACATCTGCTGAGCACTTGTGTCTCAGCCCGCTTCGTCTCGTGGAGCGCTGCAGGAATGGGGTCTCATGTTTGTGGTGATTTGGGATCGTGGTTGAGTGGGGCAAAGCATCACAATGCCCAAAATGGCAAAGGCCAATTGGTTCCTTAGTATCTAATGAGAGTGATTACCCCCCCAAGATACTTAAAAGCCTTCTAGCTCCCCAAGGCACAGTCAAGCTGTAGAGAAATGAGTTGCGTGAATTCATTCCTGCCATGATGGGGATGGAGGCGAAAATCTGCCCCCCCAGGATGCCTGTGCAGAGAGACAAGAGCATTTCTCTGGCTCTAAAGAGTTAATGGGTCTTTGGTGGATGTGGCTGCAGCAGAGGGCAATTAAATGCTGCTGGTTCTCTGGTGGGGGAGATGGCCCTGCTGCCCCTCGCCTGGCTGCAGGTGAGATGTAGGACACCCGAGGACTTCAGCTGCCCAGGGATGGGGCTGGCAGTGCAGAAGGATGGCCATGGGCTGCCCACACCACGATGACTTGGGAGAGGGGAGGAGGGGAAGGGAGAGGCCCCCGCATGCTCACAGAAGTGATGGCAGGACCTCATCTGTCAGCACAGAAAAATGTCTGGCCAATAAACTTGCCAAATCGTTCTAATAAAGGGCTGGATGTGTTATCATGTAGAATGGTTTTATAGGGGATGGCCATAAAACGTGCACATTGCCCTTTAAAATACCAGGATGAGGATTGATTCCAGCAGGGCAAAGGGAGAGGAGGAGGGGGAACAAGGCTAATTGGAAAAGGGGGATAAATCCAGGGTTTCTTTTCTCTGCCATGGGTCTCCAGGGTGTCGGGGAGCAGTAACAAGTCACTGCCTTATGAGCTGCGCCTGGACCTGGGCTTCTCTGCTCTGTCCCCTCTACCCTGTGCAATGCTGGGTGTCCTTTCTGGCATCTGTTTCTGCTGCAGGCTCTGTCCAGCCCTGCTTTTGCTCCTGATACCCAGCCCAGGGAAAGCTGTGGAGATACCTCCATCAGCCTCTCTGCTGGTTCCTCCTCACTTGTGCTTCTCCTTTTAATCCCAGGGATCTAATACCCATTGCCTCCTCCTTGCCAGTTCCAGTAGATGTGTCCTGCCTGCCCAGCAGTCCCATCACCAGCTCATCTCTCCCTCTCCTGCCTTGCGACTCCATGTCCCCGGTCCCTGGTTGTGGAAGTCCGCCACCACCAGAAGATCAACCACAGAGGTTTGGGCAGCAGTTTTGGGTCCCCTGCTCCATGGACAGGGGAGAGCCCATCCTGAGGATGCAGGTGTCTATGTGTGCTCTGGGCTCTGCTTGAATAAACAGGAGAGGGGGAGCTGGAGGAAGGTCCAGGGTGTGTTTAGTAGTGATCAATAAATATACTGTACTCCAGCTCACTTTTAATGCTGCAGAAAACAGGCAGTTATTTCACTTAATAAATGTAGACAGTCTTGCAGAGCTACAAGACCATCTATTTTGCTAGACAATTTCTGCACAACAGGACTGCACGTGACCCAGAGCCTGGTGTTTATCTACAGCTGAGGCTCACCAGCTGCCATGGGTAGAGAGTCCTGTCCCTGATTTTTCATTTTCTTGTTTTAACTTCCCCAAACAGAGATACTGGGCATTCAAACCCCCATGAGATCTGGTAGAGGAAGAAATAAATTTTAAAAAAAAAGAGAGTCTTCTCCTTAAAGTCACTGAAGGCATTGTGGATTTGGCTGCTAGGTTGGGAGGTGGGCAGGTATTGGAGAGACAGAAAAGTCAGACTCAGGTTCACTGATTCCCAGGTCAGGATTAAGGTGAAACGACACCAGAGATCCTTTAACTCACAAAACTCAACTTTTATTCACTCACAACAAGAATTGGCATGAAACTACGTCAGTAAACTGTGTAACATGTGCTAACCATATGTCACCAAACATATACTACAAGCCTTGCTTATTTGGAGATGAGTTCAGGGAAGACAATAAGGAGAACCCTCCCATTGAGTCCTGAGGTTCAGAGAAGACCCCCTTGTGTTCTAGACTCCTTCTCAGAGAGGAGCCTAGTCCCAGACTTGGTCAACAGTTTATGTCTAAAGGGATGACATGCAGGGATTATGGAAAAAAGAGAGAGAGAGACAGAGAGAAAAGAGAAAGATTTCACCAGACCTGGGTCCAGTGTTGGTCCAGCCTGTCTAGAGGTCCAATTCCAGAGGGTGCGCGTGCACATGGGGCTTCAATTTGTGCCCTTTTATAATCTCCTTGCCCCTCCTTCTGGCCAGCACTCGAACTCATTAGGCTAATTAGCTGTCGTGCGAGGTTTGTGCTTCCAGAACCTTCAGGAAATGGGTCGGTGGGCTTGGGGGTCGTTTGGGGAGTAACTTCGCCCTCCTTGCAGGCATGACCGTTCTTTGACCTTTGGCCATATATGGTGAGCTGCCCTGCTCAGCATATCAGAACACGAATTGCACACCTTCCAGCATGCCCTCGGAGCCCTGTTGCTAACCTACTTCTCACTTGGGGTTCGTTGCTATGCAGGGTTCCTTGTTATACAGAGTTGGTCGTTATGCAGAACTTGCATAATGTTTGAGACATTAACTCTTTCAGTCTCTCGGGGGGGGGCGCGGGCATGTAGGCAGCATGCCTGGGCTTGCAGTGTGTCCCTTGGCTCTGAAAATGCTCTTTGGCCACCCTTGGTAACCAAACACAGGCAAAGCTGGGACTCCAATGGAGTGGATGCCTGTTTGCATCCATTGGGCATACAAAAAATAACACTTTTCCCATCAAAGTTAGAGGTGAGTCAATATATTATGGTATGGACCCATGTCAACCAACATGACTAATGGATGTGGTATATCGTGAATTTAGGTGAGAAAATAGTTTTTGCTATTTAACTGATTCTTCTGGAAAGCAGAGAGATGATGCAGCCAAAGCTGATGAGTCTCATTTGACTTTCTCATAGGGTGGCCCTGCTTCATGCAAAAGCAAGTTAGGTTTATTCAGCCAAGGAGCTTCAGGTCTGATACAGATTTTGAGTTCTCCAAACTAAGAGGTGCTCAGGTCTGGGTTTTTCAGTCTTGTTGCACAGTTGTGATGTTCAGAGCAACGTCCAGGCTCCCAGCCTGAGACACATCTCTGAGGTCTGGATTTGCTTCTTTGCTACTTTTTGGCTCAGGCCCATCTCGACTATACCCACCACAGTGAAATTTTAATTGAACACAGTTTTAGTTCTGGATTTCTAATTAAATTTAAGGGCTTGTAAATTTTGCTATGAACATTTTTCTGGCTCCCTTCCTAAGCATTTGGTCTATTCAACTAGTATTCAGTGTTTTGCAGATGCTATTGTATATTATATTGCCAACCACAAGTAAGAAAAAATGTATGATTTAGAAAAATACTAATACATTTGAGGTCTTGTTTTTGCTTTTATGATCACACTTCAAAGCTTTTTTCAATGTTTGTTAGAGCTGTAAACTTATGGGACAGGTGGGAATCTCATCCTACCACTTGACTCCAAGAGCTGTGACCTTTCCACTTCATCATCAAGCTTACGATCAAACCATGAGCATGACAGTACTGCTTGTAATTGTTCTATGAATTAAAACATTTCCTCCAACATCCAGCAATAAGGAAAATGAAATCTTCAGGTAGGGTTTAGTAGCTCACCTTGAAAGAATTTCATCTCATGCTAAACATTAGGCCATGTAGTGATGTCTGGGCACTTGTCTACTTTGAGACCCACAGGAGAATTAACTCAAATTCACTTTTAAAGGGGATTAATTAAACTGTATCAGGACCCTGTTTCAACACTCAAAATTAAGATAAGTTGAAGTTTACATTTTAAGGAATGAACCAAAAGAGATGAGAGACCTCTTTGACATCAAATGAGGGTGTCTGAGGAGCTACTGGTGTGGTTTGACTAACCCATTTTACATTATACCTTATTTAATTCAGACTGAATGACCTAGTGTAGACGAGCCCTGAGATGTTGAGACTGGGTGTGATTGTACTGGGGATATCTGCCTTCCCAGCCATTTTGTGAGGGGATAAAAGGTGTGTAAGAAGCAGGATGGTCTATAAAATGAGACAGTCAATTTTGCTCTGTACGGAGACACAGTGATGCTGTGGAACTTTCACAAGCTGAGCAGATACCCAGATGTACTCTTAAAAAATCAAAATTGCAGGTCTTTCATCAGGGATGGGAAATCTCAATAGAGAAGGTAAACTGGAGATAATAGCCCCACAATGTTTGCTGTTCTGACCAAGTTTTGTCCCATATCACTTTGGTTGGGGTCTCTTCTTTGTTTGGTTTGGGTTTTAAGTTTAATTAGCTTTTTTGAACATTGGGAAAAGTTTACTTTTGAGTGAAGACTCAGACTCATTTAGCTAATTAGATACCAAGATGATGCATGTACTATCTACACATCTGACAGCTTCTTATTCTTATCCCTGCTATTGGTTACTTGGCTGTGAAGTCTGATGTCTCAACCCTTGCCAAGATTTCTGAACAGAGTTGGTGGTGTGGGATTTCTCCACCTTCTGGTTCCCATTTCAAGATACAAGAAGTTTTCTGTTTACTTTTATCTTTTTCTTTCCCCTTTTTTGTTTTCTTCTGGAAATCAGATTCCTTCAAACTGAGAATCTGACACGAGTGACTCTCAGTGTCTTGGAGACAATCTGTAAAGTATCCACGAACACTTCTTTTTAAGAGGAGAACTGGCCAACTTGCTTTTCTGGGGCAGAGGGGTTCAAAATGTAGTGAGAGTAGGGGAAGCTCATGAGATGATTGTTCCTTTAAGCCTTGTGCCAATGCATATTCAGGTAGGATTTTCCTAATTTCCAAACAAAGTTGTGAAGTTCGTGAGTTTGAGTGCATGTGGGGCATCTGAGGAACATCCTGTGGCTTGGAGCTCAAGCTCCACCTATGTCATTTTATTGAGTTTACATGGCAAGGTTTTGGTAGTGGGGGGGACTACAGGGGTGGCTTCTGTGAGAAGCTGCTAGAAGCTTCCCCTGTGTCTGACAGAGCCAATGCCAGCCGGCTCCAAGATGGACCCACTGCTGGCCAAAGCTGAGGCAATCAGTGACAGTGGTAGCACCTCTGGGATAACGTATTTAAGAAGGGGAAAAAAAAACTGCTGCACAACAGCAGCCGGAAGAGAGTAGTGAGAATATGTGAGAGAAACAACTATGCAGACCCCCAGGTCAGTGCAGAAGGAGGGGGAGGAGATGCTCCAGGCGCCAGAGCAGAGATTCCCCTGCAGCCCGTGGGGAAGACCATGGTGAGGCAGGCTGTCCCCCTGCAGTCCATGGAGGTCCACGGTGGAGCAGATCTCCACCTGCAGCCCGGGGAGGACCCCACACCGGAGCAGGTGGATATGCCCAAAGGAGGCTGTGGCCCCGTGGGAAGCCCGTGCTGGAGCAGGCTCCTGGCAGGACCTGTGGCCCCATGGAGAGAGGAGCCCATGCTAGAGCAGGTTTTCTGGCAGGACTTGTGACCTTGTGGGGGACCCACGCTGGAGCAGTTCATGAAGAACTGTAGCCCGTGGGAGGGACCCCATGCTGGAGCAGGGGAAGAGTGTGAGGAGGAAGGAGCGGCAGAGACAACGTGTGATGAACTGACCGCAACCCCCATTCCCCGTCCCCCTGCACTGTTGGGGGGGTAGGAGGTAGAGAAAATCATGAGTGATGTTGAGCCAGGAAGGAGGGAGGGGTAAGGGGAAGGTTTTTTAAGTTTTAGGGTTTTTTTCTCATTACCCTACTCTGATTTTGATTAGTAATAAATTAAATTAATTTCCACGAGTTGAATCTGGTTTGCCCATGACAGTAATTGGTGAGTGATCTCTCCCTGTCCTTATCTCAACCCATGAGCTTTTCATTATATTTCTCTCCCCTGTCCAGCTGAGGAGGGGAGTGATAGAGCAGCTTTGGTGGGCACCTGGCATGCAGCCAGGGTCAGCCCACCACAGTCATGAACCTGCTAGCAGGCCTTCAGGATCTCAATGTAAGGTCCAGCTTGGGAAGGACAGATTCCACAAAGCACCATGCCACCCCAAAACCCACTCGCATATCTCCTGATCAATAGTCCAGAAGCCAGTGTAAGACACCAGGTGGGGTGCCTTGCAGAAGAGCTGGCCAAGCCCCTTGTGGAGCCCCCAGAAAATGTCAAGAGCAGGTCTGGGCCAGCCTTTGTGGTCCTTTGGCAAGCTTGGGCACCTGAGGTGGGCTGTACCAAGGCCACCAGGGAGCCATGTGGATTGTGGGGCCTGGCAGGGTCTCTGAAAGCCCTGAGTGGGGTGTGCTGCACCGACAAGTCCTGTGGGGGACTGGGGGTGCTAAGGGCAGAAGTCATCCAGTGTGATGTGCTAAAGGTCATTTAGCAGGTTGTGGAGGAGCTAGGACAAATCCTGCGGGTCATCGCCTGTTTTCCCTGTTACCAGATCATGCTGCCTCTCACTTGGTCATTCCTGTGGCTGCTGGTCTGATGTTCCCTGCTAAATTTCCCTATCACCTTTGCAGAAAAGTGCTCCTAGTACAAGACTGACCCTGGGACTTTGTATTGAAGGACACTTGGAGATGCTCCGTGGGGCAGATGAGCTGCAGGAGGAAACCTCCCAGGAACAGCCTGGGAATTAGTATTTTTGCTGGTCCTGGGCAGGGAGACTGGGGACCTTTCCCATCCCTTCACTAGAGAAACAGCACAGTTTTCTGAGCTGGAAAATTAAACACTCTACATCAGGCGAATCCAAAGCCAGGAATTAATTTTGGAAGAAGGGTTCCCCATTTTATGAACTCCAACTGCATCCAAACTGGCTCAGTGTGGCTTTGCTAAATGCTTTTCTGAGCCCTGACAATCTTTGGAAGGGAACCCAGTCCTCCCCGCCAGCTCCCCAAGAAGGTGAGCGTCAGCGTGGGATGCAATTTCTACAACTTCTGCACAATGCTTAGCAATGGGCTCACTGGCTGGTGCAAAAAGCTCCTGGTGCTCCACTTTGTTGGTCTTTCCTGAATGTTGGCCACAGCTTTGCAGAGAATTGTTGTTTACATAAAGGCAAATGGGTCCAAAGAGAACATAGTAAATGTAGCCTTTCATTATACTGGGGATTTTTAGGGTGAATGTACTCCCCTCCCCCTAATATTAGCACTGCCTTGTGCAGAGTGTGCTCTGGGCCATATGCTTTAGGAGCAGCCTCATAATTTTCTCTCTTCCTATCACCAGGCACATCTACCCCTGGATGGGATACAGCTGCTTGGTACATGGGACTGTACCAAGATAAAATATGAAATCCCATACCTCAGCACCAGATAAATGTTCTCACAAATTAAACTGGAGCCAAAGTCTGTTGTTTTTGCTTTTAAAAGCTAATGTTATTTTCTTTTCCTCATAGAAGCCAAAGGTTGACCAAAAGCTGCTCACATGGAGCTTGCTTTGAGAGAAGGATGAAAAAAAAAGAGAAAGCCTGGACAGGGTAAGGCGCTGAGAAGCAAGAAGAAATTCTTTGAGATTTTGCAAAGTGGTACATGAATTGCTAAAGATTTAAGGGGACTATGCAAACAAGGGGCTAATCTGAGGATGTTTCATTTTGACACAGAGAAGGAGGACCATACAGACTAATTATGGCCTCCTTCCCAATTTTGGTTGTCACAGAAGAATTCCTCAGTAGGAAAGAGCCATTCCCAGGAGTACCAGGATGTTGGAGTGGACAGAGATGCCCTGGCTGAGCAAGTGGTGAAGCTGGCTGTGTGACCCAGGGGGCTACCTGAGAGGAGAAACATCAGCATCTGAGCCAGATCACAGGATAATTCAGACTGGGAGGGACATCAGGAGGTGTCTATTCCAACCTCCTACTAAAAGCAGGGTCAGCTATGAGATTGGACCAGGTTGCTCAGGGCTTTATCCAGTTGGGTCTTGTAAACCTCCAGGGATGGAGATGACATAGGCTCTGGCATGGATAGACTGTCTGGGCAGCCTTCTCCAATGTTTGACTGTCTTCATGGGGAAGAAGTTTTTCCTTATATCCAACCTGAACCTCTCTTGTCTCAGCTTAGCTCAGACTGGTCCCCCTAATCTGGCATCATCTGCAAAGTCTGTTGCCTCCTCCAAGTCATTTCTGAAGTGAAACAGGACAGGTCCCAGAATAGACCACTGCAGTACTCCATTTATCACTAGCTTCCACATAGAGCACGATCCTTTCACTGTGACCCTCTAAGCCCAGCCATTCAACCCATCCAGACTGTATGGCATCTACTGCTCTCTGGCTGGTGGAGCTCAGTGTTGATAAGGGGAGATACGCTGAGTCTTGAGCTCATCTGCTCTCCAGACAGGCAGATCTGGGCTTGTGCAGAACCACCTACAAAGCCTCCAAAGCAATCCTAGAGATCTGCTGGAGAAACTAGTTTTTCTCCTCCCTCTGTGTCACATGCCATAGGCCTTGGGGACAACCCAGATGTTTACCGTGTGGGCTGGGATCATCCAACCAAGAACTATAAGATCGCTTTTTAATCAGTTAGCATCCCTGAAGGTGATAGCTATTTTCACCAAATATTTCCATCTCCTCCCTCACTCTCATTCCCTCTGCTCTCCCACCAGCAAATAAAGGGAGAAGAAATGCTCATAGGAGTGGTGGCTGGGGAAAGCTGGACTGAGTCGTAACTGGGTGAGGCAGTATTTATTGGGATCAGAGGGTTATGGAAAACAGAGTGCAGAAATGCTAAGAAGAAATTACAATTGTTCCCTTTTAATTTTTTTTCTTCCTCTCCTGTCACTGTTTTTTCCTCCTAGGTGTTGGGGTCTTTTCAGAGGCAATCATTACAGTTAATGATTTTAGCTTGTTGGCCATTATCACATTTGTGCCTGGGGACTGCAGCTGACTATCTGGGCTCTGGCAAGCCTTGACAGCAATCAGCTCCTTCCTGCTTTGCACTTATTTTCTTGGGGGAGCTCAGAAGAAAATACTGTTTTGTTAATTTTTCCCTTCTTTCTGTGTGTCTCTCCTTTCCCTCTTCTCTGCATCTGGCCTCCTGTCTCTGGGAGCTCTGCCCCAGGAAGGGTCCATGTTGGGAAAGCTGGGGGAGAAACCCACAGCAAGGTGTGGGGCATGCGGGAGGCACTTTGATGTAACCGGGAGTGGAAACATCTCCTGGGAAGAAGCACCCTGGCTTTTGTTATTCATGCCGTGTTTGGACCCAGCTCTGCATTGCCACTGATCCCCCAGCTGTTACAGAGACAAGAAGGGATCATTGTGGTTATTTTATGAAAAGTGTATGTGGATCTTTTTCAGTGGCTGAGGCTGAGCACAGAGCTTTTACAGACCTGAGTTTAATATTCTCTTTTTTCCCTCCATCATCATTTTATATTATTCAAAGCAAATCAGACAGCCTTTGAAGAACAGCTCAAAGCCTTTTTTTTCTTTCTTTTTTCTTTTTGATTTTTTTTTTTTAAGGTGGGAAAGAGTGGGCGCCACCTGGTACATTTCCTTTCTCAATTCAGTGATTTTATTCATTGGGGAAGAGATCGCTTTGCATCTCATTCTTTAAAGGAGTGTAAAAGGCAGGTAAGATCTGTATTTCTAAAAGCCCCCAAAGAGAGTGCTTTTCTGGAAGGATGACTGGCATCTTCCTTTACTGAAGCAGCCTGGCTGATGGAAATGTGACTCCTCATCTGCGAAAGGGCTCTGGCCTGGAACCACTGTTGTACTTGGAGCTGCTCATCAAAAGCCTTGCTCTGAGACACTCCAGTGACAATCCAGACTAATCTTGCAGGATGAGAGGCTCCAAAGACCGCTGAGTCAAGTGAGGTGACCATCAGGAAACAGGCTTCCCAGCTGTAAGTTGCCTTCTGGAGGGTTTTCTGTGCTGGGTGGTGCTTTGGCAAGGTGAGCTCTTCCAGGGGAAAGCGTCTTTCCCTCTGGAGAAGCGGCCTCCAAGTGGAGGTCCCAGGTTGCAGCTTGGCAGGGGTCAAGGTGTCAGCTCCCATGTTTGTCCTAGGATCCACCAGGGTGCTTGGTAAAAACCATCCCCTCCACAATATGTACATGACAGCTCTTGGTCCTGCTGAAACTTGGACTTGTGAATACTGAAAGGCTCTATGAAGGGATTTTACCCAATTCTCCAGTTCTCAGGTAGACATTGGTGCCCTATTGGTATTTTTGTCAAAAGAACCAATTTCAGCTCAGTCAGAGTTAAAACACGTGCCTTGCTCACAGTCTGTGGGAACCTTCCACCCTTATGTGCATCCAGGAGGAAACGTAGAGTTTTACTGGCCAGGCATCATGCTGTCGCATTGCTCCCCACCTGTTACAGGTGATAAGAGACTATGCCAGTGCCAGAGGATGTCCTGTATGCTTCTGTTTGGCTGCCACCCCTCTTTCCCCCCCAATTTTGGGGAGCAGAGAGATCCCTGAGGAAGAGTAGCACTATCTCCCAGCTCTTCTTCATGTCCACTTGCCCCCATTTAAGAGGCCACTGTTTGGGGCTTTCCCAGGGCACATGGTGGCTCTGCATGGTGGTGGGGCGAAAGCACCAACCTACCAGTGCACTGAAAATGTGAACATTGGAGATGTGGAGCTTCCTCTGGATCCCCCCCCATTGGGGAGCTTCCAGACCTGCTCATCTCTGCTGTTCTCACCACTCTGAGAGAAGCAGCATAAAACAAGTCATCAACCCCAAAGGTAATGGCCTCACTGGGCAGATTGCCAGTCATTTAATATCTTCACTAATCATCTAGAAGTGGAAGTAAACAGCATGTTAATGAAATGTGTGGGTGAGGCTAAACTGGGAGGAGCTAGAGGGGCTGGTTTGGACAGAAGAAATAAAAGGATTTGGGGAGGTTGGAAAGACAAGCAGGGAATTACAGCTTGACGTTTGGCTTGGGAATAATTTGAAGGAATACCTACAGTGGGCAGGGGAACAGAGATAAAAGGTCATATTAGGACATTAGGTGCCTGGGGGTGGATGTGAAGAGCAAATTCAACTTCTGTCTGTCATACATCCCAGCCATAAACTGCTGGAAGTTGGGATGCAGCAGTCTATGTCCATAGGGTGATAGACACAGGAGCACACAGCTGGAATAGTGCATGATGCTTTGGGTCAAGAAGGTATTGGGAAGGCTGGCAGCAAGGTGGAGAAGAAAAATCATAAGTAATGCCAAAAACACTGTAAAAAAGCTCTGTGTCCCCACGAGTGGCCACTGATGGAAGGCCTTTGAGTGAAAAACACTGCCAAGCGTATTTGAAATTGCAGCGCATCGGGGGGGAGAGTTGAACAGAACAGGGACATTTATGAAGCAGCTGCACAAAATTGGAAAAGGAGGCATTTCAATTGAATGCACCATGTCAGTTCCTAATGGCAGGATCTGCTGAACTGTGGGCTATTAGGAGAGTCACGGTACTTCAGGTAGAGAGGGTCTAAAGAGTTTGGCTTGCTTAACCTACCTAACTGGGAGCCAAGAGGGGATCCAGTAGTTCTCCATAAGTACCCTTGTGGGCAGAGGGGAGGAGAAAAGGTTTATGGCAATGCTAGAGCAGAAACAAGCTGGCATAAACTGGTCTTGAGTTGTGAGGAACCTAGATGTGGTTTTCAACCCTTTTGTGGTGATGGCTGAAAACAGCCTCATCCTGAAAAGAGGAGTGAAAGAGCGTGTTCTGAAGATGGCTCTGGATTAACATTAGAAATTATTAAGGTACTAACAGGGGCTGTAGGGGTTCAACAGCAGGTCTCTGAAAGAACTATGTGGATAGTACTCTTAGTCTAGGTATGCAAAGAGAAGATGGCCAGCAGCCCAAGGGACCTGTGTGACAGCACTGGGAATATCATGATCAGATGGTCAAAATCATCTGAATTAGAATTTTCCAGTGACTTTTCTGTTGACATTTTTGCCAGTTATTGAAAGGTTATTGAATGTGTCAATTTCCCTTCACCCCTCCTTCCCTCCAGCTTTTCCTGGCCAAAAAAAAATCATATTAGAAAGAAAAGGGATGAATATTTAATGAAAATTTGCAGCCAGCTCTCTGCTCTGTTCACAACAGAGGAGCCGTTGCAGGGCACCAAGACCCATTGGCCTTATCTGAGCTTCCTCCTCGCTCCACAGATTGCCTTGGGTTCATTTCATACTTGGTCTGGCTTGCTAAAAAGATTTTCTGAGTTCCTGAGCTGAACCTAAACTTTTTTGCATCTCTGCAAAGTTCCTTGGAGGAATCTTCCCGAGGGAAGGATATGAAAACCTTGAGAGTATGAGTTGTGGAGAGGGGTTTTCCTGCAAGTGGTTAAATCCTTGAGCCAGAGCAGGTTAGACAGTGGGCTGAAATTAGCCAATAAGTTTATTGGCTTAGCTCTCAGCTGAAAAGCAGGAAGGATTTGCAATACAAGGAACCTGGAAAGAGATTTCCCTAAAATTCAGCCCTAGATGGACTCATTGACTCCAAACCAAGGGATTTTAAAGGGCTGAAGGGATGGCAGGGGCTTATTTCAAGGAAAGGTCCACATAAAGGTATCAGAACTGTGTCCATGAGAGGAGGACCCAACTGAGGAGTTTAAAGACAAAGCAGAGCGGGAGATTTACCAGCAAAGGCAAGCAAGCCACCTCTCTCATCTCTGTTCATGGCTCAGGCCTTTCCACGTCCACCCATCTATGCCGCTTTTTCTGCTCTCTCAGGAAGGGAAAATAAAACAAGCCATCAACCCCAGAGATAGCAGCCTCCTGGGAAAATTGCCAGTTGTTTAATATTGTTGCTAATGATCCACAACCAGAAGTAAACAGCATGTTAATGGAATGAGTGGAGGAGGCTAAACTGGAGAAAGCTGCAAGAGCTGGTTTAGAGAGAAAATAAAATACAAAGGTTTAGGGAGGTCAGAAACACACCAGGGAGAATGAGGACAGAATTGGTTTGGGGATGGGTCAAGGGAATATAACAGTTGGAGGGGGGTGAGGAGAAGGAGAATAAAACAGTGCCAGGCATTTGGACTGCAGCAAGTAGCTGGCGAAGGCTCATCAGTAGGAATGAAGAGACAGCTCTTGGTAGAGAGAGAGAGATATCAGGCATGGAGGTTGCTCATGATAAGCATAGCCCAGCCTGTTGTCTCCTCTCCATTGTGGTGACTGCCCATAAATTTACCTCTGGCTCATGGGAAAGAGCCTGAATCTGAGCAGTGCATAGCATTGTTCTGGCCTGGTAAGGAGAGCTTTTTTTTTTACAGCTTCTGCAGCAGTAGCATAAATCACTGCCCAAAGCTCTTTTCAACAATAACTAACCAAAAGGAAATGTACTTTCCCAACATCGTTGCCTGGGACTCTTGAGTCTAGCCCAGTGAAGCTAGCTGTGAAGACAACAAGCTTTCTATCGGCATGGCAGATCTGGGGCTAGCTGGGTTTATGGGTCCTGCTTGTCTTGACTATATGTAGTGGGAGATGGAAGCTTTCACTAGTGTCACTACCCTGAGTCAGCAGTGGGATGAGTTTGTTAGCATCCAGTCCTTGTATGGCCTGCAGGGAGGGGGAAGTCGCTTTGGATAAATGTTCCCCCAAAATATTTCATTTCTCTTGTTTTTTTCTCCTCCCTCCCCCTCATTTGAAATTCATTGGCTCTAATTGCAGAGGTAGTCAAACTTTGGCTGCATCTGAACTGCAGGTCTTTGAGGAGACTCGCACACTAGACAGCGAGATGAATGATTTATTATTATATTATTATTTATTCATTTAAATTCATGAATGCTTATCCAAATCCAAAATTTCCCAATTTCATCTAGATCTGAATTTATAGATTTTTCAGGCCAGATGGGACCGTTCTGATCAGCAGCCTGACCTCTGGCATCGCGGAGGCCAGAGAACGCCACCCGGCAATTCCCGTGGTGGGGGGAAGCTTTACTGCTATGTAAATCAGCATCATCAAGCCCAGTGACTTCTGAAATGGTCTCTAGTGGAATCTGTGAAATTGCCTGGTGGTTTTCAGCTCTGCTTCTCAGTATGTGGTCATGTATCACAGAAAATGTAGCTTCAGCTCTGCTCCTCTGTCTGCAAGACAACTGTGGAGAGGGCTACCACCAGCATTTAAGGGCCAGGGGATCAGCCATCCTTCCCTAGAGCTGTGGGATCCAGGCTTGTTCTCATATAAATGCTTGAGCAGGAAAATACACAAGTCTAATATAAGCTCCTATAATGCTAACATGAAAAACATTGCTTCGGCTGTAGAAACTGTTCCAGGAGCCCATGGGAAGTGAACCTGCCAAGCCAAGGTGAGTCCTGCCAAGCTAAGCTTTGGTGGCTGGTTGCTCAGGGGAAGTCTCTGTGGACATCTGATTTGAGAACAGATAGCTGTGGGCTTTACTGTTCCCATTTCCTCCATCTCTTCAGGAAAATATTTTTTTGTTTTTCTGACGTGTTTCCCTGCCTGTATTGAAGTCCCTGAACAATGACATGCCGCTGAAACCTGAAATGACAGTTAGCAATTTCTGTGTGTTGGCAGGGTTTTGAAGGCTTTTAGGGTTTGGGGTGTGTTTGGGGAAGAAGTTGGGAAGTCACACAGGAAACCAGTGAGTAATTAAAGGCAGATGAACTTAATAGCAGGCAAGCACAGAATGGGATCCAGCCTGCCCTAGAGAGTGGGATAAGCACCCTATCTCCCCAAAGCTCATTAAAATATGCCTGTGCATATCTCAAGGAGGGGTTAGAAATCAGGAAATTAGCTCTGGCAGCAAAGACAAGATAAAGGAAACCCCAGAGAGATTAGCTTATTCTGCTTCCAAAGACTTTGTGCTTTTGCTGTAAACCAGCTACTTGGAAGAATTCCCCCCCCTCTGGTCACTGAAACATTGATTCCCTTCTCTTTGCAAAAGGGTCTGGGATGAGACCATGTCTGCTCACCTCTAGTGCTGCAGGTCCTGCAGTTCTGGACAGCAAGTGCAGGCTGTGGAGCAGGTAGACAGGAGGATTGAGCAGGGAGACCCATTCTGCATTCAGGCAATGGTCGCATGCTGCCAGCACCCTGGTTTATTGGGCTTTCAGTGAGAGGAAGCCCAAAGCTGGAGAGCTGGGTTTGCGCATCAAAGACAACACTCGTAAGAAGACCATATTTATCCTCACTAGTCCATTAGTTTTTTTTCCCTATCCATCCAACTGGTGTTCTTATAAATCATAAACTGGAAAGAGACCTGTGTTACCATGACGCAGGTTTGTAGATTGTTCTTATATTCCCCATCCTGCTTTAACTGCTGGACCATAAAAGCTGGAGGAGCTCAATCCATGAGCAAAAGCACACACACA